>NW_004444019.1:11313328-11348912 GCF_000243295.1 Trichechus manatus latirostris
CTTTTTTTGTGGTGTCTTTACCTGGTTTTGGTATCAGGGTTATGCTGGCTTCATAGAATGAGTTTGGGAGTATTCCATCCTTTTCCATGCTCTGACATACCTTTAGTAGTAGTGGTGTTCACCCTTCTCTGAAAGTTTGGTAGAATTCTCCATTGAAGCTGTCCAGGCCAGGGCTTTTTTTTTTTGTTGTTGGGAGTTTTTTAGTTACCTTTTCAATCTCTTCTTTTGTTATGGGTTTATTTAGTTGTTCTACCTCTGTTTGTGTTAGTTTAGGTTGGTAGTGTGTTTCTATAAAATTATCCATTTCCTCTAGGTTTTCAAATTTGTTAGAGTACAATTTTTCATAGTATTCCCATATGATTGTTTTAATTTCAATTGGGCCTGTTGTGCTATCAGCCATCTCATTTCTTATTTGGGTTATTTGCTTCCTCTCCTGTTTTTTCTTTGTCAGTTTGGCAAATGGTTTATTGATCTTGTTGATCTTTTTAAAGAACAAGATTTTGGTCTTGTTAACTCTTTCAATTATTTTTCTATTTTCTATTTCATTTAATTCTGCTCTAATTTTTATTATTTACTTTCTTCTGGTGCCTGAGGGCTTCTTTTGCTGCCCTCTTTCTATTTGTTCCAGTTGTATGGTTAATGTTTGGATTATGGCCCCCTCTTCTTTTTGGATGTGTGCATTTATTGCTATAAATTGACCTCTAAGCGCTGTTTTTGCTGTGTTCCAAAGGTTCTGGTAGAATGTGTTTTCATTCTCATTTGATGCTATGAATTTCCTTATTCTGTCTTTAATTTCTTCTATAACCCAGTAGTGTTTGAGCAAGGTGTTGTTCAGTTTCCATGTGTTTGAGTTTTTTCCTTTTTCTGTTATTGATTTCCACTTTTATGACTTTATAATCAGAAAAGATGCTTTGTAATATTTTGATACTTTGGATTCTGTTAAGGCTTGCTTTATGGCCTAATATGTAGTCTATTCTGGAGAATGTTCCATGTGCATTGGAAAAGAAAGTATACTTGGCTGCTGTTGGGTGGAGTGTTCGTTATATGTCCATGAGATCAAGTTGGTTGACTGTAGCATTTAGATCTTCTATGTCTTGACTGAGCTTCTTTCTGGATGTTCTGTCCTTCACTGAAAGTGGTGTGTTGAAGTCTCCTACTATTATTTTGGAGCTGTCTATGTCTCTTTTCAGTGCTGTTAGAGTTTTTTTTATATATTTTGAAGACCTGTCTTTGGGTGTGTAAATATTTATTATAGTGATATCCTCCTGGTGTATTGACCCTTTAGTCATTATATAGTGTCCTTCTTTATCCTTTGTGGTGGATTTTACTTTAAATTCTATTTTATCAGAGATTAATATTGCCACTCCTGCTCTTTTTTTGAGTCTTGTTTGTTGATAAATTTTTTCCATCCTTTGAGTTTTAGTTTGTGTCTTTAAGGCTAAGGTGTGTCTCTTGTAGGCAGTGTATAGACGGATCATCTTTTTTTTAATCCAGTCTTCCAGTCTCTGCTTTTTTATTGGTGCATTTAGTCCATTTAAATTCAGTGTAATTATTGATAGGTATGAGTTTAGTGCTGTCATTTTGATGTTTTTGTGTGTGTGTTGTTCACAGTTTCTTTGTTCCACTTAATTTTCTGTGCTGAGTCATTTTTCTTTATTTATTTTCTTTTCATCTTTTTCATTGTTGTTGATTTTGTATTTGCTGGGTCTTTATGTTTTTCTTGTTTTTTAGTTTGATGTGTAGGATTGTTAGTTTCCTTTTTGGTTACCTTAATATTTACCCCTATTTTTCTAAGTTTAAACTAATCTTTTATTTCTTCTTATCGCCTTGACTTCTTCTCCTTATGAAAGATCTATGACTACATTTTTCAGTCCCTCTTTTTTGTTTTAATGTTGTCATCTTTTACATAATGACATCTCTGTTTCCCTATTTTGTGTTTTAGCTTTGATTTATTTTTGTGACTTCCTTGTCTGGGTTAATATCTGGTTGCTCTGTCCTGTGTTCTAGTCTTGGGTTGATATCTGATGTTATTGATTTTCTAACTGGAAGACTTCCTTTAGTATTTCTTGTAATTTTGGTTTGGTTTTTGCAAATTCCCTAAACTTCTGTTTATCTGAAAATGCTCTAATTTTGCCATAATATTTGAGAGACAGTTTTGCTAAATATATAATTCTTGGCTGGCAGTTTTTTTCCTTTAGTGCTTTAAATATGTCATCCCATTGCCTTCTTGCTGGCATGGTTTCTGCTGAGTAGTCCGAGCTTAGTCTTATTGACTCTCCTTTGTAGATGACTTTTCGTTTATCCCTAGCCGCTCTTAGAATTCTGTCTTTATCTTTGGTTTTGGCAAGTTTGATTATAGTATGTCTTGGTGACTTTCTTTTGGGATCTACCTTGTGTGGGGTTTGATGAGCATCTTGAATAGATATCTTCTCATTTTTCACAATATCAGGGAAGTTTTCTGCCAACAAATCTTCAACAGTTCTCTCTGTATTTTCTGTTATCCCCCACCCTGTTCTGGTACTCCAATCACTTGTAGGTTATTCCTCTTGATAGAGTCCCACATAATGCTTAGGGTTTCTTCATTTTTTTAAATTATTTTATCTGATTTTTCCTCAAATAAGTTGGTGTCAAGTGATTTATCTTCAATCTCACTAATTCTGACTTCCATTGCCTCAGTTCTGCTCCTATGATTTTCTACTGAGTTGTCTAATTCTGAAATTTTATTGTTGATTTTCTGGATGTCTGTTTGCTGTCTCTCTATGGATTCTCGCAGCCAGTTAAATTTGTCATTGTGCTCTTCTATAATCTTTTTAAGTTCCTCTGTTGCTTTGTCTGTGTGTTCCTTGGCTTGGTCTATGTGTTTCTTGGCTTGGTCTGTGTTTTGTATGATCTCCTTCCTGATCTCTTGAAGAGTTCTGTATATTATTCTTTTTTATTCTACCTCCGGTAATTCTAAGAAGTTCTCTTCCTCCTGAAGATTTCTTGATTCTTTGTTTTGGAAGGTTTCTGAAGCCATCATGGTCTGCATATTTATGTGATTTGATATTGACTGTTGTCTCTGAGCCATCAATAAATTATTATATTGTTTATTTTATGTTTGCTTACTGTGTCCTAGCTTCTTGTTTTGTTTTGTTTTGATGTGCCCAAATAGGCTGCTCTTGTGAGCTAGTTTGATTATTGGTGCCTTTGAAGCTCTAATGTCCTGTCACCAGGTAGTTAGATCTGTTACTAGGTATGTGAGCCCAGGAGTCTGTTTACTTTTCTTGTATGGATTCACCTCAGGTGTCCAGGTAGTCAGTCACCAAATGTGTGGTACACGCTCTCACCTACAGTCCTAGACAGGCAGGGGTGATTGGAGTAGGCACAGGTATCTAGCTGCAGTAGAGTGTCACACACTCAGCAAAGCAGGGAGCTGATGGCTGCCCCTGAGTGTCTGGGAGGAAAGCATGTCCCTGTCCTGCAGAATGTGTAGGTGGGTGGGTTTTGCAGCCGGACTGTGTGCACCCAATGCTGTTGGCTGTAAGGACTGGAGTCACCACTTATTCTTGACCCCTGTTGCAGGTGGTTAGGTAGGATGGGTGGAGCCAACAGTCCTCGGGCCCCTGATGTGGGTAGGTGGGAACCCTGCTTAATGGGCAGAGTGGTATCAAATGTCACGAACCTGCCACTCCACCATATAGCTGATACAGTGAAGTTAGGCTTTAGGTATATACCTTGTACTGTGCTGTTGAGGGCCTGCGCTGCTGAAATGGGCCTGCACAGGTCTATGCAGGGGTGAGAGACATTCAAAGTCCATGGACCCCTTATGCCTGTGCCTAGGCAAAGGAGCTATGCCTGCCCTGATTTCCCGGTTTAGGGGAGCTGGCAGATTATTTTTTCCTATTGTGTTAATTTGTTCCCTCTCCAAGGCCAAGAGAATGACTCAGAGCATGTGACATATCCTACTTCCAGCCCAGGGGTTGCAGCAGTTGCTGAAGCTGTCTGGGACCTGGTGCAGAGCAGGGAGGGAGCAGGTAAACAGGAGAGAGGTTCTTCCCAAACAGGGTGTTTTTTGATCTGTGCGGTAGGTTAAACACATGTACTTATCTTTTGCTGATTAAGTGCCACTTTTTACTGGCTCTGGAGGCCTGAGCAGACTCTCCACTGCTCGGTCTCTCCTGACATGGAAAATACGTCCCAAACGCCACTGCTTGCCTCACCTTGCATGCCAGCCGATCCAGCCTGCAGGGTGCCGGCTCCTACTGGGTCAAGTCTGGCAAAAACTCACTGCTTCTGAATTGTCTCTCCCTTCCCCTGCCACAATCTATTCCTCAACTTTGCTTTTAATGTTTAGGGTTCCTAGATTGTTGTATATAATTGATTCACTTGTTTTTTCAGGTCTTTGTTGTAAGAGGGACCCCTGGAAGTGTGTGACTACTTGGCCATCTTGGCCCCACCTCCTCCTTTAAGTTTTAACTCCCTTCAAAAATCTCACTTTTATTCACTATCCAGGGCCCTCAGGTAGTTGTTTTTTGTATTTTGGAATTTATAGTTGTAATTTTCAGAAACTTCAGTTTATTAGTTTACTCTTCCATATTAAAAGATAAACTCATATACTGATTTTATAGAACAAAACATTTTACTGCCAATTGCCAGAAAAACATTGCAGTAATATATAAATCTGTGAAGTCTGTGATGCAGATTGCTCTCTCTAGGTTTAGGCAGTGTATAACCTTCTGTATACAGCAACCCTGATCGTGAATGCATATTACGGTGCAAGCACACACAGTTGCTTTGATTCAGCTCATACCATTAAAACTGTGGGTGACTCTTACAGAAAACATAGGGCTGTGTTTTACATTTGTTCCCTGTCCTCACTTACATTGAGACATTCACCTAAAGCACTTAGACTTAAACTTTCAAGTAACAGTTTAAAGAAAGAGCTTTTCCATAGCTTTCCAAGTAATTAATTGCAATACTTAATATAGTATTGCCAAGAAAGTCTAAATTAAATCTACTGCATCAGTAACCGCTGCAACTTTTAAGCTATATCCCACAGCTACTTGTAGTCCCACTTTCTAGTCACACTGCATATTGCTTGCTGATTAGTTTATGTAAAACTATCATAATTCCCATTGTTATTGTTGTTGTTAGTTGTTTTCGAGTCTGTTTTGACTCATGGTGAACCCATGTGTGCAGAGTAGAACTGCTCTATAGGGTTTTCAAGGCTGTGACCTTTCAGAAGCAGACTGCCAGGCCTGTCTTCCAAGGTGCCTCTAGGTGGGTTCAAAATGCCAATCTTCTGGCTAGTAGTCAAGTGCTTAACCATTTGTACCACCCAGGGATTATAATTTCCATTAGTTTTGTAAAAACATTATTTTGAATGAACCGCTGACGTTGAAGACTGGTTAGGTGCCTCTTATTACTTAACAAAGTGAGTCAAAACTTACATCTAGCTTGAAAAACCTTCTGAATCAGATCTGTCCTTCCAACTTTCTTTCCTACTATATCATGGACATGCCCCATCCCTACTTTGTCATAGATATACCATGTTATCCTCCATCCAGACCTTTGTTAAAAATGCTTAGAATATTTAAAGAAATACCTCTATAATCTTTGCTTTAAAAAACACAATTTTTACTCTTTTCAGAACTGTAATTCTTTAAAACTTTAGTGGCATATTTTTATCTACATGCTGTTTTATTCACCATGATCCCTAGCTCCTTCTCTTGCAGGGTTTCATCTAATTGTTTTTTAAAAATCATATATGCATGAAAATGCTCTTCCTCTCATACAGATATATAAAATGCTAATTAAACACTGAGTCCCAGTATTTAATTCTATAAAAATGTAGAACTCATATGTCCATTTATATCAATAACAGATGAATTCTATACATTACTGCAAACCATTATGAAACATTTAAGCGATATTAATATTCAAATCTAATACAGCATAAAACAAATGTACCAAATTGATGATAATGATGATAAATAATTTTTAGAAGACTGTGGGTCTTGGTTGTCAAGGGGTCCCCAGTTGCTATCATAACTTCTTGACTAATGTATATGAAGTATAAAAATAATTTTTAAACAAAAATAACTCATGAATAAAATAAATGATAAATATCCTAAGTAAGTTCTATTAACTGGAGATTACTACAAATCATAGAACAAGGGTTCTCAGAGATCAGACTGAAAAGTTTTGGTGGGGAGGGTCAACTCTAGGAAAGAGCGTTTAGAAGTTGGTGGAATGTGGAAATGAGCATGCCAATATGTTGACACTGTCTGTTGAAATTCTTTCCAGAAAGAAACAGAAAACCCTCTCTCCCTTATTAAGTTCATTGTCGAGTCTCCAGTGTCAATTCTACTTTAACTCCTGTCTTCATATAATAGCTGGAAAGTATTCAGTCTGCCCTTAGGATGAAACTAAAATTGTAGATAGCAATAGCAATGATCCCAAGAAGAAAGAACACAGTTATGATTCATGAGTGTATACTGTATGTATGTAGTGTGCTAAACACTACATCCATTAGTTCATTTGTGTCTCCAGACAACCTGTAGACCAATTATCATAATCTCCATTTTTAAGAGAAGGCATTTGAAGCTCAGAGACATTATGTAATTTGTCTCTGATAGCAAGTGGCAGGACTAAGGATTATAACGCAAATCCATCTAACTCTAAAGCTTGAGTTTGTAACCACTGCATGACACAGGCCCCTATGCTTTTGAGGGGATGAATTCATCGAATAAAAACATACCTTGCAAGCTCTCTTTAGAAAGTCATAGATGTTGAAAAGCTTTGAAAACCAGAGTGCTACAGAGATGCAAGGCATTATTCCTCCTTGTTCGCTCCTTTTTCTTTGTCTTTCCCCTTTTCTCTCATCACACTTGGTAAACAGATGAGTCATTCTGAACGTGTGCACTTCTCTTCAGTTTATTTCTCTCTGGAGCTATTCTGTAATGACATATATTCCTCAAACACTGAAGACAGCATAAAAATAGTAGAATTAAGATCAAATAAGCCTCTACAATTCAAACTCTACTTATTAATTTGTATTTTCTATCAATCCAACTTTCTGCAGTGCCAAACTGTAATACCAAAACATAGGAATCAACTAACCAATAAGCCTTACTCAAGTCTTCACATTCAAGGATTGCATAAAGGCAAAATAATAATGACAGAAATAAAAGTCCTACATAAAAACCCTGCAGAGTACATCATTAAAAAAATAAATAAAACACATTGATTGTAAACCAATCAGTCCTATAGAAATGACATCCCTAACCTTTCCCTAAATTACATGAAGGTTGTGACATTTCATGGCCACTGGCATAGCTAAATATAAACAGAGATGATTCTGTGCCTGCTCCCTATGCTTTTGCTGACTGACACAACAATTAAGGAAACAAGTTTCCTTTGTAAATTACAGCTCCACACAGCTTTGAGTAAGCAGAAAGTGTACATTAGAAATATTTTTAGCTTGACATGAAACTTTCCAAAGGCTCCTAATTAAGTAGTTAAGCCCCAGAAACTATAATTGCAACTGCCAAAATAACTGGTAAATCATACCTTTGGTAGGATCAATCTTAAACTAAAACTATTGTTTGGAAAACCTTATGGGAAGGCTTTATTATTCTTCAACATCCTCTAAAACAGAAGGGTACTTCTAATATTGCCCACTCTGTGAGATATTCAGGTGCATTATATACAGAAAGTAAATAGAGTGAATCTGTGAGCACATACAAGTGAAAAGAATGACTTTCAGCCGCAGCCATTTGTGACTTGCACATAAAGTCTTCAGAGTCTTGTCCTAGGGAACCTCAGGGGCACAGCATCACATACCCAGATTCTGGCCACGGAGCTTAGCTATCAGAAACATCAGAAAGGATCTTACTATCGTCTCACCTGTAACTTGAGATCCAAAACTCTTTAATCCCCTAGAGTGTGTCCCATTTCCAAAAGAATGGTAACAGAGTTTTATGCAAAATATGTCTATACAACTCAGACTTCAAATATTGTTATATGCAGGTAATATGCTTTTTACAGTTTAAATGTTAAGAGCTTTCAGACTACATCAGTTGCTTTAATTAAGATTTTTCTGGGCTATTAGCATATGTGAATTTAAAATAACAGTCATCTAGCTACTGTTGTCATAACAAGCACGTTTGGGTCACTGGTGCAGCAACCTAGATAAATCTTCTGTGAATATTTTTGGGAGATTTCATATTTTTGCATTTCTAAATAAATAACAATTTGACAGTAGTATGCTATATTTCTTTGTTATTTTTTATTTTAACTCATTTAAGTTATTTATTATCCCTACGATTTAGTTTATTCCCAACCATGAATTTTGGCAACGCAATGAGTGGCACAAAGTAGGCTCCCCGTACAATTTTGGTGATGGCTGACATTTGTGGAGTACTTACTGTGGATCCAGGCAGCACATGCATTTGCTTACTGAACCCCTCAACAACACTAAGGATGTATACCCATTCTACTCAGATGAGAAGACTGAGAGTCAGAGAGGTTAGGTAACCTATCCAGAGTTGCACAGTAGAAAGTGTCATAACGTGAATTTGAACCTAGCCAGTCTGGCTTCAAGTTCCTTCCTCTTAGCATTATGTTGACACACAAATCCTTGTTAAATGAGTGAATGAATGAATAAATTAAGGATACTTCAGCTTATAGGAAGACATCAAAGTACCACAGAATATGACTATAAAATGGTGGAACACCTGGCATTGGTTTTGTATGCGTATACTTTCACCATCGTCCCTTTGGGGAACTCTCACACTCTCATTTTATACTAATGGCACCACCATTTCTCAAAACAGTTGTGGACCAATCCTTGAGAATTGACTTTAGAGCCAATTTATAAACCACAAACTTGCACGACTTAGCATAATTGTTTTATAGTCCCACCAAAGGGGATAACCCTGCATAATTATGCACCTTACCTACCAGACTTGGCTCTGAATAACGTTTGGCTGTTACAAGAGTCAAGTCCACCCTCAAGGGTGAAAAGTGTCAACTGTCAAGGTATTCCAAGGGATATGCAGGAATTCATTTTAATCGGTTCTGAAAGTGTTTTGAGCAATAAAGGTGTTATTATAAATGTATAATAATGCACTAAGGTCGGAACTCTGATGGGAATCCTATTCATTTGGATAAATGAGTTATTCAGAAGACCACAAATAGGCTTCATTCTTTTAAAAATCCATGTGTGAAAAATCTCTCCCTTGCTCTATGTTCTGTGCTAGAGAATTGGAAATCGAGCAGAGAGAGCAAGGAGGATAGCTACTGGGTTTTTTCCTAGGATATAGAATGTTCTAAGGTTAATGTCCATGGACAAAATCCTTTTCCCTTTGATAGAGTCTTTTAATGGTGATGATGATGATAGATAGGTGATCAGTAGCAATTTACCAGAAGTGGAAGAGTAAAGGATTTTGAGGAGCCATTGTGAGTTAGCTTAGGCAAAACTTAGAAGCAGCAGCTTTGTCTTTTGAATCCTTATTAAGTCCGCTCTCAGCCTGTTCCATCTTCTAATTAACTTTCCCCTCCTAGACTACTTCCCCAGGATCTCAATTCTTGTTCTATGCTGGCTGTCTGCTAACCGATGTTTGCCAAATTATTAACCGTTCAGGAAGATGCTAGCTAATAGCAGTTTGCCATTTCACCAAGCACTTACATTTGCTTTATACAGAGAAACCTTTAGAGAAGGAAAAAACAACCTAACTCTGCCACAGAGGAAGGCTTCTAGCCTCTGCACCCACTGCTCTTCCCTGACAGTGAACAGAGACTTGCAAACTATCTCTGAACCTTACAAAGGGTGCCAGCCCCTTCCTTAGTAGGGAAATCAAATAGCTTATAAGTTTAAATTAAACTTACTGGTATAATCAGAGCAATATAGCACAAGTAATGAATACAAGAAGAGAACTTTCTTGAAGTTCTGGCATTGTATCTCCATTTAGGAAGGCTAGAAGAAAAACCATCCAGTTTCAAAGGAAATATCTGAAACCCCAATCTAGTCATGTCCTGGACGAGGCAGGCTACTAGGGCTGTGGTATTTGCTGAGCACTTGGAAGGCCGGCAGCTGCCTTCCTCATGTAATATTGCTGTGATAAGCTCTGAGGACAGCCTTTTAACACTGATAACATTTTAACATTGATAAACATTCAGACTGATTAATGCTGATTCATTAACAACAAATGTACTTAGTTCAAGGTTAAAATGTTCTTGTGCAATTTGGAATGAAGAGAGGGGAAATCTGAACTGGCTTTATAACTCAAATAACTCCTTATCCATCTGCAAAAGTATATCTAATCAAATAAGGAAAATGGTTACTAGGCAACTTACAAAGACTTAATGTCAGCCTTCAGATATCTGATAGACGAGGTTAAACATATTAATCCAAATCTGCTCCACTGTAAAACAGCAACAGTATATTGATTGAAAGAAAAACAAGAGAAATAGCCCCATTTAACTAGCCAGATAGCCTGCAGAATTTGAAATTTGAATTATTAAATCTAAGTGTCCCCAAAGCGATCATTAAATATACAAATAAGTGGAGGAAGAGCAAAGCAATGATCCAGGATCAAGGCTGTTAAAATGTAAAGAAAGATGAGAGCAGATACTTCTGATTCCTCCTGAGGCACTGTTTTTAAGCAGGTCTGAGAGAAGTACTGGTGGGTCATAAACAAGCATCATGAGGCTCGGTGTTGGCATGTGAAAAACCGATGGTAAGGCAGGAGGAGCTAGCACTAAATATCCGCCAAACAGATTCAGGGGAAAGAGGAAAAGGAGAGAGGGCTGAAAAATTCCAGCAATTTAAAAGTTAAACAGTACAGCTGTGCTTATTTTTATTTAGTCCTGCATGATTGTAGAGAGAAAGTTCCTGTTCAAGCATTGCCCTGAAGGCAAAATGGTTAAGAGCTTGGCTGTTAACCAATAAGGTGGCAGTATGAATCCACCCAGCAGCTCCATAGGAGAAAGACCTGGCGATCTGCTTCTATAAAGATTACACCCAAGAAAACCCTGTGGGGCAATTCTACTCTGTGACGTGGGATCTCTATGAGTTGAAAATCGATTCCTTAGCGCCTAACAGCAAGAAGCATGATTTTAGAGAGAGGTCCTGTTCAAGAGCTGTCCATCATCAATGGGAGGTTCCATGAACCATCCATCCTATGACATCATTCTTCCCCACTCAGGAGTCTTCCCCCTCCCTACACCATGGTAAAGTTATTTCCAGTAATTCATAAATAGCCCCAGAGTATCCAACTTCTTGGAACTTATAATAAAAACTCAGAAATACATTTTAGATACTCTAATGCTTTGAAATATTTATCTGCATCAACTATATTCCTTATCTAAACATATTAGTCTACTGAGTACATTTTTTGAAAATACCAACTTTTTGCTGGTTTCCTTCTTGTAAACTTGAACAATATATGATTTGGAAAAGACTAGAAATTTTATAGTATCAGGTTTTTTTCCTCAAGAAAGAAAATAATTATTCAGAAATGTTCATGATTTCTAGAGAGATTTATTGTCAGATAAAGACATAAGGGAGATGAATTGACACAGTGGCTGCAACAATGGGCTCAACCATAGCAATGATTGTGAGGATGGCACAGGACCAGGCAGTATTTCCTTCTGTTGTATATAGGGTCTCTGTGAGTTGAAACTGACTCAACAGCACCTAACAACAGTAAAGATATAAGCACTTTACTGTAGACTGGCACAGTCTTCAGTTAGCCATTTTCAGGGCAGACAAATGGTTGATGGTTCAATTTCTGACCTTCAGTTTGGACCTAAAGTGGCTTACTTATCTGGAATAACTGCACACTTAGTACCATCCAAAATGACAGTTTTTCAGAGTTGCTTGGAGTCTTCTTTCCATATCAAGGCAAGGCAGAGCTGTGACTTCTCACCTCCATCTCTGATTCAGATCGATTAAATGGTATTTATTAAGAGCCTGGAGCCCTGGTTGCGCAGTGGTTAAGAACTACGGCTGCTAACCAAAATGTCAGCAGTTTGAATCCACCGGCTGCTCCTTGGAAACTCTAGGGGGCAGTTCTACTCTGTCCTATAGAGTCGCTATGAGTTGGAGTCGACTCAGGGGCAGCGGGTTTATTTTATTTTATTTTATTTTTTGGTTATTAAGAGCCTACTGCATGAATAGCAGAAGTGCTTTATTAATTTCTTTGTGACTCCTGGTAAACACATCTCCTATATGACTCCTTGCCCCCAACTCTCCTGTGGGAATAATAATCTTTCACACTTACCTAGTTCCTGGAGATGCTGTGAAAATTGACAAGTGAAATGTTTGTAAAGTACGTGAAATCCTCAGATAAATGTGTTATATAAACAGGGAAGAATGCTGCCTTTCCAGGCCAGAGTCGGAACCTGGAGCTTCTCTAATAAGCCAGGTTTTTCCTGGTTGAGTGCTACTTGCCTGGGGCTGTGTTATTCTGTGATAGCTGGGCATCTTTTATTAATCTGTATCCCTGACACATGGCCCAGTGGAAGATAAGGATATAAAAATCAAATTATATTCTACATGGACTAAATGTCTCCTAATCTTTTTCACTCCTTGTGAGTGGAGTGTTCAAAATTTTGTGATTTATTATACATGATAAAAAGAACTTGCTTCTTGACTAACAGATATCCCTTGTATTCAGGAAGATTCTTACAAAGATGTTCAAAACTCTAATTGATTGCTTAGAGGTTAATTAATATATAATCAAAATGAATAATTTTTTTAAGTCCCATTGAATTTCAAAGCAATTTAAGAAGTCATTGCATTAAAATGATTTACTATCAGATTAAGGATGGCACTGTTAATCACCTTTTCAAGTAGTTCAAGCATTAGAAAACAATTCATATGAAGGTTTTTAAATGGATTTACTGAACATCTTGTGGATTTATTTTGTAACTTGCAGAAAACCTCTACTATTTAAACTTGTCAACATATATCTAAAATTATTAGTTCAATGACACTTTCTGCAAAATACAATTTTGTGCCTCTTGTAATGTGTGTCAAGAGTTAGCAGCATTAATTAGCACTCAGCAGTCAGGAACTGAGCTCATTTCCAGCTGTTAATCTGGGACCAACTCAACAAAGACTCCTATGATCTAAACAAATCTGACTGCTGGTCCTTCAATGACTGGGGATCATCATAATATATCATATTTTCCTGAGTAAAGCTTTATTCCTCCCCCCCCCTTTTTTTTTAATACCTAAACCATTTTTGCCACTGCTTGCAATTTACTGAAAAGGTCACTTTTTGAAGAAAGTGTAAAAGGCATGTAAGGCAAAATACAAAATCATACCTAAGGTGGATTGCAGGTCATTAAGATTTTTGGCATATATTCAATCAATTTAAATCCCGCCAACTTCTCTCTACCCTTTACAATGATTAGGATAAAACCTAAGCTATTCTGTAAACACTACAGGGAGAATTAATTCTTTTTAAATGACCTATGCTTGTTAATAAAGTTGAGAATATTTATAATTAGTTTTGTAAAATTCTATTTTGTAACATTGTTTTTCTTGAAAATAATGGAGACTATTTTTCCAAAACATAGTTTATATTCATATGTGGATAGATATAGATAGAATTCACCATGTAAATCAATATACGTCAGCTAGCTGGATAGATAAATAGGTAGGTATGTAAATAGATAAATAGGTAGGTAGGTAGGTAGGCAGATAGATAGTAGATAGATAGGCAGATAGGGAATGTAAATACAGATATATAGAGATGGAGATAGCAATGGGATATTCACTACATAGATAACACACTCACACATAGTATTAGTTAATAACAAACTGTCCCTCTCGTTTCTCATTTTTCTTTTAGAAAAACTAATTAAACAGCAAGTTTCTCTGTGGCCCGTCTAATAATGTTAAGAATGAACTTTTTAACAATATTAAAAAGAACACAAACAATAATTTAAGCATAAGTAAGTAGGATGACTTCATTATGTTTCTGGAAACATAAAAGAGGAAATGGCTCACACCACCTTGTGAGAGCTGAATGTTAAATTTTCAGGAATTTTGTGCCCCAGTTGTTAAAGACAGACATGTTAAAATTTTAATTGTATAAAATTATAATTAAATAAATTATGTTAAAAACAAATAGTATAAATACTCAAAGCTCTTCACTCCCTAATTATTTTCTTATCTATACTGCTGAGGTTATATGCATTTATTATCTATATGAGGGGAATATTATACAACAATGTGCAAATGCACATCTGTTCCCAACTCCTCGTTCAGCATCATCACTTTGGTAGCTTAGAATCAGCAATAGTGGGAGTATTTATACCACAGAAATCGGCAAATGCTGATTAGCTGCCCCATTCTACCCCAGAGAGCTGATTGTTAAACATTTACCAACACACTACTGACCTATTTTGATTGGATAAATATCTAATTCTTTTGATTCTTTGTATCAGTTTATCCTCCTTCTGATATACTTTAGTAAAAGTGAGAAGGGACAATATTGTATTTTCCAATCAGGTATGTGGTTCTCTTGCCTTCTATAAAACGTGCGCTTTGAGATTTTGTGATTCTAAAGCCTTCTTTCTAAACTTCACATTCAGGATAACACTGAAAAATCTACTTTAAATTCATGTTGGCAGATAATTTTTGCACCCTTCTGCAGAGCAACCCTAGCTGATGTGCAGCTGGGTTGAACATCTTGCCCTTGGGTACAGTAGCAAGAATGAAGCTCAGTTCTAACATCCCCTGAATGGGGAAGAGGAACAACCTTGAAAAAAAGGTGCGGACTCTCAGTCCCCATGTAACTCACCAATACTAACTCATCAGTAGTGTCTTTTCCAACAACTGCCCCCAAGTCCTCACAATTCAGTTTCCATTTATTTTTATTTTGCAGCATATTGTCATGTTTCTTGAAAACATTTAGAGAAATCTGTAATTGTATTACTAATATATACACTAAAACATAAAGTAACACTCTATTAATTACTGCACGCCTTCTGGATGGAATCAATCTGCCTTTTTCTGTAAACTACTTCCAACAGGGACCATGACAGACCAGATCGTGCCAGTGCCTGCTTTGTAGTGAAGTGTATGTGCAATAAGGTTACAATGACCTAGTAAATGGAAAGACCATTAAAATAGTCCTCAGATGGTTAAACATGGAGTTTCCATATGACCCAGGAATTCCACTTCTAGGTATCTACCCAAGAACACTGAAAACATATGTCCACACAAAAAAATTATATTCAGATGTTCATAGCAGCATTATTCCTAATATCCAAAAAGTGGAAGCAAGCCAAATATCCATCAGATGACGAATGGATAAACAAAACGTGGCCTAGCCACACAATGGAATATTATTTAAAAAAAAAAAAGAAATCCTGATAAATGCTACAATATTAGGATGAACCTAGAAAACATCATACTAAGTGAAAGACGCCAGTTATGAAGGAATGCGTATCATATAATTCCAGCTATATGAAATATCCAGAATCTCTACATATGGAGGGTAGATTAGTGGTTGCCTAAGGCTGAGGATGAGGAGAAAAGATGGGTGTGATAGCTAAGGAGTGTGGGGTTTCATTTTGTGGTAATGAAAATATTCAAAACTTGATTGTGGTGGTGGATGCACAACTCTGTGAATATATTAAAAGCCATTAAGTTGTATACCTTAAATGGATGAATTGCATGGTGTGAATTATAGCTCAATAAAACCTTTAAAAAAATTGTTTTAAATATGCATGCAACATTACATTCAGGATTTAAGTTGAGTTTTCTATTGTGTTTTAGGTGAAAGTTTATAGCGCAAATCAGTTTTTCATTCAAAAATTTTATACACAAATTGTTTTGTAACATTAGTTGCAGTCCTGACAATGTGTCCACACTCACCCCTTTTGCCTTTCCACCCTGGGTTCTCTGTGTCCATTTGTCCAGTTTTGCTGTCCCTTCCTGCCTTCTTGTCTTTGTTTTTGGGCAGATGTTGCGCATTTGGTCTCGTATACTTGATTAAACTAAGAAGCACGTTCCTCATGTCTGTTATTGTTTGTTTTATAGGCCCGTCTAATCTTTGGCTGAAAGGTGGACCTTGGGAGTAGCTTCAGTTCTGAGTTAGCAGGGTGTCTGGGGGCCATAATCTCAGGGGTTGCTCCGGTCACCATCAGACCAGTAAGTCTGGTCTTTTTTTGTGAATTAGAATTTTGTTCTATATTTTTCTCCTGCTCTGTCCGGGGCCCTCTATTGTGATCCCTGTCAGAGCAGTCGGTGGTAGTAGCCAGACACTGTCTAGTTCTGGGCTTAGGCTGGTGGAGGCTGTGGTTCATGTGGTCCATTAGCCCTTTGGACTAATATTTTCCTTGTGTCTTCGGTTTTCTTCATTCTCCTTTGCTCTGAACGTGCTGGGACCAACAGATGCATCTTAGATAGTTGCTCACAAGCTTTTAGGACCCCAGGCCTTATTCACCAAAGTAGGATGTAGAATATTTTCTCCATGTTATGCCAGTTGACCTAGATGTCCCCCAAGACCATGGTCCCCAGCACTTAGCGCCAGTAATTCAGTCCCTCGAGGTGTTTGGATGCTGTGTCTAGAAGCTTCTATGACTTTGCCTTGGTCAAATTGTGCTGACTTTGCCTATATTGTGTATTGTCTTTCCCTTCACCAAAGTTAACACTTGTCTAGTATCTAGTTAGTGGTTCCCCCTCCCTACCACTCCCCTCCCTCATAACCATCAAAGTTTTTTTTTTCTGTGTGTAAACCTTTTCTTGGGTTTTTAAAATGGTAGTCTCATACAATATTTGTCCATTTGTGATCGACTTATTTCACTCAGCATAAGGGCATCAGATTCATCCATGTTGTGAAATGTTTCTTGGATTCATCATTGCTCTTTATTGTTGCATAGTATTCCATTGTGTATATGTACCATAATTTGTTTATCCATTCATCTGTTGATGGGCACTTAAGTTGTTTCTATCTTTTTGCTATTGTCAATAATGCTGCAATGAACATGGGGGTGCATATGTCTATTCATGTTACAGCTCTTATTTCTCTAGAATATATTCCTAGGAGTAGGATTGCTGGATCATATGGTATTTCTACTTCTAGCTTTTTAAGGAGGTGTCATATCATTTTGCACAGTGGTTGCACATTTTACATTTCCACCAGCAGTGCATAAGAGTTCCAGTCTCCCTGCAACCTCGCTGACATTTGTTATTTTCTGGGTTTGTTTTTTTTTTTTAAATGCCAATAATGTTGGGGTGAAATGGTAACTCATTGTAGTTTTGATTTGCATGTCTCTAATGGCTAAATGATTTCAAGCATTTCCTCATATGTCTGTTAGCTGCCTGAATGTGAATGTCTTCTTTGGAGAAGTGTCTGTTCATATTCTTTAACCATTTTTTAATTGGATTATTTGTCTTTTTGTTTTTGAGGTGTTAAAGTATTCTACAGATTTTAGAGATTAGACCCTTGCTGAATATGTCATAGCCAAAAAAATTTTCCCTGTCTGTAAGCTCTCTTTTTACCCTTTTGGTAAAGTCTTTTGATGAGCATAAATGTTTAATTTTTAGGAGCTCCCAGTTATCTAGTTTGTCTTCTGGTGTTGTACATTGTTAATTATGGTTTGTATTGTATTTATGCTGCATATTAGAACCTCTAGTGTTGTCCATTATTTTTCTTCCATGATCTTTATCATCTTAGATTTTATAGTTAGGTCTTTGACCAATTTTGAGTTAGTTTTTAAGTATGGTGTGAGGTTTCATTTTTTTACAGATGGACATCCAGTTTTGCCAGCACCATTTGTTAAAGAGACTGTCTTTTCCTCATTTAATGGACTTTGGTCATTTGTCAAAGATCAGCTGACCATAGGTGGATAGATTTACATCTGGGTTCTCAGTTCTGTTCCATTGGTCTATGTGTCTGTCGTTATACCGGTACCAGGCTGTTTTGACTACCATGGCTGTATAGTAGGTTCTGAGATCAGGTAGTGTGAGGCCTCCTACTTTGTTCTTTTTCTTCAATAATGCTTTGCTTATCCAGGGCCACTTTCCTTTGCATATAAATTTGGTGATTAGTTTTTCCATCTCATTACAGAATGCTGTTGGTATTTGGATCGGGATTGCATTATATATATAGATCACTTTTGGTAGGATTGACATTTTCACAATGTTGAGTCTTCCTATCCATGAACATAGTATATTTTTTTCCATTTATGTAGGTTTCTTTTGCTTTCTTGCAGTAGAGTCTTGTAGTTTTCTTTGTATAGGTCTTTTAAGTCCCCAGTTAGATTTATTCCTAAGTATTTTCTCTTTTTAGGGGCTATTATAAATGGTATTGTTTCACTGATTTCCTTTTCAAAATTCTCTTTGTTGATGTAAATTGGGTTCTTAAATGAGTTCTCCTTCTAAAATATAACATAATTCTTTACAACTTAGTATAAAAGCATGCTTGTCCCACCAGTAAAGTTAGAAAAAAAAAAGGAAGAAAATGGATATGAATCTCAATAAATGTTCTCTTTACAATCTGATTATACTGTAGTTTCAAATTAACCAACTACTGTTGCATATTTGTTGTCGTTAGTTGCCATCAAGTTGGCTCAGACTCATGGAAGCCTTATGTATAACAGAAGGAAACATGGGCCTGGTCCTATGTCATCTTCGTGATCGTTGTTATGAGTCCATTCTTGAGGCTATCGTGTCAATGCATCTCATTGAGGGTTTCCTTCATTTTTGCTGACCCTCTATTTTATCAAACATGATGCCGTTTTTTAGCAATTGATCTTTCTTGATGACAGGTCCAAATAAATGAGCCAAAATCTCACCATCCTCGTTTCCAGGAAGCATTCTGGTTGTATGTCTTCTAAGACTGATTTGTTCGTTTTCATGGTATATTCAGTATAGAGTACTTATAATCACACATTACTTAGGCAAAATTAAATATGAAGTGATCATAATATTATCTATGATAGTAAAACTGTTAGGAGATTATATGTATTTGATTGATGGAAATGTTCCTTTTTTACTAGCAATATGATATATGCTCATCTGTGTGAAAACATTCAATGTTACTATAAGATTCTGACATCATCTTTTTTAAACTAGCCCAGAAAAGTTTACAATGTCTACCATTAATTCTTAAAAGAGAGAATAAATTTGACCAAAGGTTAAAGGATTCTTTTTTTATATTTTAGTACTTGGAGGAGTTGTATTTTCTATGCATCTTTTTTATAATGTCAAAACATGAAAAAGTAGTACCTAGATGACTTACTAAGAGACTGATAACGGACTATATATATATATATATGTATGTATACACACACACGTCATGTTTCATGGGTGATCAAAGCAAGTAGATTAATTTTATCATGTCGGTTGAGAAGTGTCATTTATGGATACACAATTTTCCTATTGTAATTACATGGCCTTGTGGAAGAAAAGGCATAATTATCATTTTCAGTGTCCCTGGCCTCATTGAGCAAACAGCTCTTGATATTGACATTTTGTACCATGGATAATGATACTCTTCCTTCATTCAAAGGAACAAGAAGTGCTCTATAAGCACTCACTCATCAGTGGCCATTGTTTTATCATCAATTATCACACATTAGAAAAGAAACAGCACCAAGCCTCACCCAACGCAAATTATGATGTTCTCACCAAGCCTTGACAGTATTAAACATTCAAATTAAGTTCACACTTTTGATAGAAAGATAAGAAACTATGCTAGAATAGACTGAAATCTTTTTTATATGTTCTAGCATTTTAAACAAGGTAAAACTAAAACTATTTGAAATTTTAAAATTTATTTTTAAGGACCATGAAAACCCTATTAAAATTAACTAGAAACTAGGGGAAGAAATACTTATCAAGTCTTAGTTACATTAAGTGAATTATTTTACTAAGATGCTAGGTTAAAAACGAGAGTATCATTGCTGATGGCAGATGGATCTTGGCTGAAAGCAAAGAATACCAGAAGGATGTTTACCTGTGTTTTATTACAACGGCATTCGACTGTGTGAATCATAACAAATTATGGATAACACTACAAAAAATGGAAATACCAGAACCCTTAACTGTGCTCTTGTGAAATCTGTACATAGACCAAGAGGCAGTCGTTCAAACAGAAGAAGGGAATGCTGCATGGTTTAAAATCAGGAAAGGTGTGTGTCAGGGTTGTATCCTTTCACCATACTTATTCAATCTGTATAATGAGCAACTAATAATGAGAAGCTGGACTATATGAACAAGAACGTGGCATCAAGATTGGAAGAAGACTTATTAACAACCTGCAATATGCAGATGATACAGCCTTGCTTGCTGAAAGAAAAAAGCACTTGAAGCACTTACTGATGAAGATCAAAGACTGCAGCCTTCAGCATCGGCTGCATCTAAACATAAAGAAAACAAAAATCATCACAACTGGACCAATAAGCAACATCATGATAAACGGAGAAAAGATTGAAGTTGTCAAGGATTTCATTTTACTTGGATCCACAATCAATGCCCATGGAAGCAGCAGTCAAAAAATCAAAGGACATTGGGCAAATCTGCTGCAAAAGACCTCTTCAAAGTGTTAAAAAGCAAAGATGTCACTTTGAGCGCTAAGGTGCACGTGACCCAAGCCATGAATTTTCAACACCTCATATGCATGGGAAAACTGGACAATGAATAAGGAAGAGTGAAGAAGAATTGATGCCTCTGGATTATGGTGTTGATGAAAACTATTGAATATACCACGGACTGCCAGAAGAACAAATAAATCTGTCTTGGAAGAAGTACAGCCAGAATGCTTTTTAAAACAAGGACAGCAAGACTTCATCTTGTGTACTTTGGACATGTTATTAAGAGGGACCAGTCCCTGGAGAAGGACATCATGCTTGGCAAAGTAGAGCGTCAGTGAAAAAGAGGAAGACGCTTAATGAGATGGAAGGACACAGTGGCTGCAACAATGGACTTAAATATAGTGACAATTGTGAGGCTGAAGCAGGACCAGGTAGTGTTTTGTTCTATTGTACATAGGATCACTACAGCACAGCACCTAACAACAACGGGTTAAAATGGACAATTATTGAAATAAGTGGCAATACAAATGAGGATAGGTAATCTATGTTTCTGACTATATTGGTGCACACACACACTCCCAACAATAATTTAAGCAATAGTAAGTAGATCTTAATTTTATACACCTCAGTCCACTAGTAAGTAAGACTAGAGTACAAATATTTCCTTCAGTTTGGTCAAGTATTTTCAGTTATTCTGACAAGACACCAGGAAAATGATACTCATATGGCTTAATGGAGCTTAGAAGGGCACTCTGGTGAAATTTTAGATTATGTTAGACTAGAGGAAAATATCACTATTATGGGCATCAAGGACTTGGAAGTAAGTGGTTTATGAGTCAGGAACATATTAAGCTATAGAAAAACTGAGTGCTTCCAGCTGAGATATAAAATTCACCCTGCAGATTTCACCCTCTGGTACAGATGAGGTTTTAAATGAAATTTTAGTTAAAGGCCTGTCTTCTGAAAATCTTTTCTTATCTAAAAATAGTGCTTTGAGTGTGCTGGTATATCTGAGTTTACCTTGAGAATTAACCAAGAAATTGAATATGGGGTTCTGTATAAAGCCATTATACGTCATATCCATACCTCTCAATAGAAGCAAAAAATGAGGGATTTTGTTCCCTATGAATTGAGGAGATAATGCATTTTCACGGTTAACTTTTGAATAAGCAATTTTAAATTTCTTTATTAAGCGCGAGTGCATACAAATGGAATCCTTAGTGGTATAGTGGTTAAGAGCTACAACAGCTAACCAAAAAGTCAGCAGTTTGAATCCACCAGGCGCTCCTTGGAAACTCTATGGGGCATTCTACTCTGTCCTATAGGATCGCTATGAGTCGAAATTGACTCAACAGCATCGGGTTTGGTTTGGGTTTGTTTTTTGTTTTTGTTTTTTTTTTGCATACAAATGGCGTTTCTATTTTGGCTGTATTCCATTAAAAATTCTGTCATTGACTTTTTTCTTCATCTTCAAGCATTCTGAAAACAGTTCTTTTGAGAAGTCACCATACATGAAACTTTGGATTGGATTACAGCCTGTCTGGAATGTATTTACTTGCCTAATTTTTTATGGTACTAACACTCAAGGTTGACAGTGCCATTAGTTGGTGGAGCTTGTTTCCCATAAAACATTCAAATTCACTACATAAATTTTAGGCTCTTGGATAAGGATTTTTTACACAATTGGTAAAAGTTTGATTTAAGAATTTAATAATAAAATTAGGCCAATTGTAGTTTTACCAAAGCCTTAATAATGTGTTTGTGTATACATATATACCTTTATATATATGTTGTTGTTATTGTGTGCTGTCAAGTCAATTCTGAGTTATAGTGACCCTATAGGACAGAGAAGAGCTGCCCCACAGGGTTTCCTAGGCTGTGATCTTTACAGGGGCAGATCGGCCCGTCTTTCTCCCAAAGAGTCCCTGATGGGTTCAACCAGAAAGCCTTTCAGCTAGCAGCTGAGGGCTTAACCTGGTGCCACCAGGGCTCATATATATATATATATGTCCCATTGCCGTGGAGTCTATTTCAACTCATAGCGACTCTTTAGGACAGAGTAGAACTGCTCCATAGGGTTTCCAAGGCTGTAATCTTTATGGAAGCAGACTGATGCATCTTTCTCCCCTGGAGAGTCTGGTGGGTTTGAATCACCGACATTTCAGTTAGTAGCTGAGCACTTTAACCACTGTGCAACCAGGGCTCCTATATATGTGTGTGTGTGTGTGTGTGTGTGTGTGTTGTTTGGTTGTTAGGTGCCATCGAGTTGGTTCCTACTCATAGCGACCTCATGCACAACAGAACGAAACGCTGCCGAGTCCTTTACCATCCTCGCAATCATTGCTATGTTTGAGCCCATTGTTGCGGCCTCTGTGTCAGTGCATCTTATTGAGGGTCTTCCTCTTTTTCACTGGCCCTCTCCTTTACCAAGCATGATGTCCTTCTCCAGGAATGGTCCCTCCTGATAACATGTCCAAAGTACATGAGACGTAGTCTCACCATCCTCGCTTCTAAGGAGCATTCTGGGTGTACTTCTTCCAAGACAGATTTATTTGTTCTTCTGGCAGTCCAATAGTTTGGCCTATTCAGTAGTTTTCACCAACACCGTAATTCAAAGGCATCAATTGTTTTTTGGTTTTCTTTATTCATTGTCCAGCTTTCTCATGCATATGAGGTGATTGAAAAAAAATATATATATACCTTTAAATGAAGAAGCTTTAGTATGATGGAGAACTTGGGAAATGAAACATGGAAATTTGCCAACTGTTACAGTACAGAAAAATGCATTAAATCTGAATGTATGGTATTGAATATGGCCAGTAAATAATCCTTTTAAAATGTATCTGATGATGTAGGAATACTTGTAAATAAATTAAGTAAATTTGATTGATGAATATTTATATTTTGATTCTAGCTCATACCTGCCTTGAGATAAACTGACTTTCCAAAGATTTCTTACAGTAACTCTTAACATTAATATGTCCTTGATTGGCAGTTTCTATATGAACCAATTTTAGTTACTGTGGTTCTGTTTTGGGCCCTAGTTGCACAGTGGTTAAGAGCTACAGCTGATAACCAAAAAGTCAGCAGTTCAAATCCACCAGAGGCTCCTTGGAAACCCTATGGGGCAGTTCTACCACTCTGTCCTATAGGGTCACCATGAGTTGGAATTGACTCGAAGGCAACAGGTTTTTTTTTGGATTTTTTTGGTATGGTTCAGTTAAATAATATCAGTCCCCCAACAACACAGTTCAGATTTCAGTTACCACAGTATATTAACTGTGAGTAATTGCTTAAAATACATACTTCATTGCCAGCTCTTCAGTAATCATTTTGTAAATTGCAGGTATGCATCATAATCAGTCATCAATAATATCACATCTTTCAAAGTCTATCAGTCATTGCACATCTGCTTTTCAGTTCACACACAGACAGCAAAGAGTGTAGTTGGGTTGCCTCCTTGTCTCCCAGTATTTAAAAAAAAACCATTGCCATCAAGTCGATTCCATCTCATAGCGACGCTATAGGACAGGACAGAGTAGAACCATAGGGTTTCCAAGGAGAAGCTGATGGATTTGAACTGCCAGTCTTTTGGTTAGCAGCTGAACTCTTAACCACTGTGCCACGAGGGCTCCCCCAGTGGTAAACCATATAACATTTTATAAAAATTGATAATCCAAAGAGGGAATTGGCCAACAAAAATGAAACTGTAGCAAGATATGAAAAATGATAATGCTGGAAGTTAAATTTGAATCAAACATAAATGGAGATATGGAAGAGATAGCCGACCATGAGAATGTTGACACTGCCACCACTCAAAAAACTGTAGATATGCAACCAGAGAAACTTAATAAAGGGAAAGGGGTAAGGATGAAAAGGATGAAGATGTCCAAGGGGAAGTGATCCTGGAAAAAAAAAATTCTTAATAAAAGAATTCTGGGAGATATTTCATAACATTGGGATAGTGTCTTAGTCATCTAGTCCTGCTCTAACAGAAATACCAAAAGTAGATGCCTTTAACAAAGAGAAGTTTATTCTCTCAGTCCAGTAGGCTACAAGTCCAAATTCAGGGCGTCAGCTCCAAGGGAGTGCTTTCTGTGTAGACTCTGCAGAAGGTCCATGTCATCAATCTTCCCTTGGTCTGGGAGCTTCTCTGCGCAGGAACCTCAGGTCCAAAGGACGCGCTCTGCTCCCTGCACTGCTTTCTTGGTGGTATGAGGTTCCCATGTGTCTCTGCTCGCTTCTCTCTTTTATATCTTAAAAGAGATTGGATTAAGACACTATCTAATCTTGTAAACCTCATCAGTATCACCTCATCACAGTGATAGAATTTACGATACATAAGGAGATCACATATAACCTCATCATAGTGATAAGAGTTTACAACACGTAAGGAAATCACGTCAGATTACACAATCATACAATACTGGGAATCATGACACAGCCAAGTTGACAGATATTTTTTGGGGACACAATTCAATCCATGACAGAGAGCAAAGGATAGAATATTGGAAGCTGATCCAAACTTAGGAAGATGACAGTTTTCCAAGCCATAAAAAAGATACTTGCTCTGTCTGTATCTTAAATTATATGATGAGAACAAGAAGGCAATTACTGTTCAAACTACTCTTAATAAATTTTTTACAAAGAAACAGAATACTTTAATTCTCAATGTTTCTAATGTTTTAAATTACAGTGTATTAAATAATTATCAAAGTGCCCTGGTGGTGCAATGGTTAAGCACTTGGCTGCTAACTGAAAAGTCAGTGGTTTGAACCCATCCACGGAGAAAAGCACCACGGGAGAAAAGACCTGGTGATCTGCTCCTGTAAAGATTAAACTCTGTTACTGTCGAGTCGATTCCTACTCATAGTGACCTAGTAGGACAGAGTAGAACTGCCCCATAGAGTTTCCAAGGAGCACCTGGTGGATTTGGTCTGCCGACCTTTTGGTTAGCAGCCATAGCACTTAACCACTACACTACCACGGTTTCCCCATAAAGATTATAGCCTAGGAAATCCTATGGGGCACTTCGACTTTGTCCTATAGGGTCGCTATGACTCGGAATCTACTTCATGGCAACAGTTTTTTTTTTTTTTTAATGAGTCTCAATGGGCTCAATGCCACACAACAACATAATAAATAAATGTTTGTTTTACTATTTTTTTCATTTCCTCATATATTTATGAATGACAGTAAGAGAGATTTTAATGTTTTAACAAAAAAATTTAAAGGTCATGGAGCAATTGTAATTTTTTCCATCGTTAAGATAACTTTGCACAGTTTCATTTTCACGATCCTGCGCTACTGTGCAAAGCAAAAACTCCTGTAAACTTCTAATGTTGGCATCTTCATAGAGGAAGAACAGTTTTACATGCAAAACAAGTTCACAAGCTTATGTAAAGTTTGTAATTATCTCAAATACTGACTTTGATAATCTGCCTTTTGAATTAAGTATGAAACTGAACGACCTTCCAGTACAAATGAGCATCTGCCAAGTAGAATTCTTTGTATTGATTGCATATTTACAGGTGAGGGGAGAGAAAACAATGGTGACTTTGTTGACCCAGGACACTGCCTTGTGACCTTGTTGTTGTTGTTATTAAGTGCCGTCGAGTTGATTCCGACTCATAGCAACCCTGTGCACAACAGAACAAAACAATGCCCTGTCCTGCCCCATCTTCACAGTTGTTGCTATGCTTGAGCCCATTGTTTCAGCCACTGTTTCAATCCATCTGGTTGACGGTCTTCCTCTTTTTCGCTGACCCTCTACTTTACCAAGCCTGATGTCCTTCTCCAGGGACCGATTCCTCCTGATAACACATCCGAAGTATGTGAGACATAGTCTTGCCATCCTTGCTTCTAAGGAGCATTCTGGTTGTACTTCTTCCCAGACAGATTTGTTTGTTCTTTTGGCAGTCCATGGTATATTCAATATTCTTGGCCAACACCACAATTCAAAGGCATTGATTCTTCTTTGGTCTTCCTTATTCATTGTCCAGCTTTCACATGCATATGAGGTGATTGCAAACACCATGGCTTGGGTCAGGCAGACCTTAGTCCTCAAGGTGACTTGTTGCTTTTTAACACTTTAAAGAGATCTCTTGCAGCTGACTTGCCCAATGCAATGCATCGTTTGATTTCTTGACTGCTGCTTCCATGGATGTTGATTGTGGATCCAAGTAAAGTGAAATCTTGACAACCTCAATCTTTTCTCCGTTTATCATGATGTTGCCTATTGGCCTTGTGACCTTAAATAATGGGAATTCTCTCAGTGTGTGTAGCATCACCCATCCTAGTTATTAAAAATTATTCACTGATAGCTCACTATGTATGCAGGAGAAGATTCAGAGGTACATACATTGACTCCACTCTCAAAGAGTTTACAATTTAGTTGGATAATTAAAATATAGTTACTAATTTATTCAACAAATATTTCTTGTGCCAGGTACTGGGCAAGTTCTTAAGAACATCAAAGAACAAAATGCACAAAGAAATCTGCCTCACGGAACTTTCGTTCCACAGCACTGAGTAAGAAAAATATAGTTAAGTGAAAAATGAATAAATGAATACATAGTAAGGACTTGAGAGTTTCGGGAGGGTCAGGGAGAAAGTAGAATTTCAGCTGAATCATAGGTAGTAGGATTATATATGGGGCATATATTAAAATAAAATTATTCTAATTGTTCCCCATGGCATTTAACTTTAAAATATTCTTTTGCCTTGGAGAATTAACAGTGAAAGTTTGCAGATACTAAGCTATGCTTTAAATTGTTTCTGTATTTCTACTAAAACACATGGAGGCAACCATCACAGAGTTCCCTGCGCTTGTTAAACGCAGTGGTGACAGATGAACAAAGTCATTTCTATCAGCTATAGTTCATCCTCTTCAAAATGTATAGTCTAAGATTGATGCTAAACCTTCCTGTCTCAGTATGGACACTGAACTTTCTTCAGGCAAGTGCGAACTTTGGGTAAAACTGAGAGATTCTCCTTTGCTGGAGATAACTACCATCGATTATCCAGACCTAGTGATTTTCCTATATTTACAGAACTTCCTGTCCTTTTTCTCCTTTCATTGGATAGAAAACATCACAAGCCCACATAATGTATATGCATATGTATGTATGGCACAGAATCATTCATAGTCATATAGCCAGAAAATAGCCTTTTTCTTAACCAAAGAAGAGCTAATTGCTAAGATTTCCAGCTTCTGAATTTGAAAAATATATTCAGCCATAAAATGTTTACAAAGAAGCAATCCTAAAATGAACATTTAAATTTTTCTTTTCTATTACTCCAGTTCCCTTTTCACACCTGCCTTCAACACCAACACCCCCAAAATCATAAATTTCTTTGTGTAAAAAAGAAAAAAAATCTTCCTTACAGACTTTTTCTGTTTCTAAGATAAAACTGTCAATTTTTTGACACATTCTTGGCCTTTGGTCATTTCTATTCCATTGGAAGAGATATTAACATAAAGGGCAAATTGTAATGCTTGGCACGCAGTAGGTATTTAGTAAATGATTACTGTATTACTGTGTGATTCCTAGGTGATTGAATCAGAGTACTTTCGCCTCAAGTGATAGAGTAGCTGACCATGCTTGACTAAAATAATAGGATATTTTCTCATATAACAAGAAATCCATACCCAGGTCAGATCCATAATCAGTTCAGTAGCCAGGGTTGTGGTCAGCTTCTCTGTGATTCTCTGGGCTTCCCCTCATAGTTACAAGATGGCTGTAGCAGATTGAAGCATCTTGTCCTCACAAAATGTCAATAGCAGGAAAAGAGAGGAATCTCTCTCTCTTCTCCCTTTCGTTCTGTCTCAGCCAGAATGTTCGTAAAGCTGCTAACATCAACCCTTCTCTCTGCCCTGCGGATATTAGTAAACAGACTCCTTGTCTCTAGGAACCCAACTCACTGAGGCCCTCCCTGGTTACTCCATCTATACTATTTCTCCATTCGCTATCACATCACCCTATCTTAATTTCTTCACAGAACATATTACTATCTGATGCTTTCTTGTGCATATTCATATTTATGTTCTGTCTTCCCCCACTGGTCTATAACTTCCCTAGGAGCAGGGACCCTGCCTGTCTTGTTCACAGTTGTATCCTCAGTGGTTCAGACGGTACCTGATACTTAGAGAGTAATCAGTAATAATTGTTCGATGAATGAGGTGTGGAGGGTAGAGTACAGATGACTGGGAGGTGAGTAATAGAAGGGGAGCACGCTTGTATTTCTGTATGAGTTGTTCTTTCAATTGACAGTGCCAGAAAATAGCATTTACTAGATTATCAATAAATTTTCGTTGAATTGAATTGAACTGAACTGAAGTAGTTACCTGTTAAAAAGCAATCAAACCTCTTTTCACTTTCTTTTTCCAACTCAACCACTTGACATAGACATATTATTCACATGTAGCGGCTTAGCATTTTCAGGCAGTATGTCTAATAAATCGCCCATTGTTTTTTACTGTCCTTTAATAAGTATTTGTTGCAAGGTCTTTCTAAGGCCTTCTTGAGATCCCAGCTCACTGAAGACTCTTCTCAACTTACTCCTCATAACTGCAGAGCGGTTCATCTACTTTGTGACTAAAGTCTTTGGTGGTTTCTCTTTTTAATGGTACCACTTATATCTTGAGGCTTCCATATTTACCTTGGCCAACAATAGCAGCTGAATCGATAGAGTTTCCAGGCATATGTTAGGAAAGCTAAGAGCACGGATAGCCCTGGCACATGTGGTGGAGTTCTGACTTCACCCTTCATGAAGCGTGTGACCTTGGCTTACTGGGTACGTAGTACGTATTTATAGCTAGTGTTCAGTTTTCTCATCTGTAAAAGACTGGAAGTAAAAATGTAGATAAGTTCTAAGGATTCTGAGAGAGAATTCATGGAAAGCACTTAGCACAATATGAAAAAATTAGTCAGCACATCGCTGTGTATGTTATTTTCTTCTCCTTTCTTAATTATCAGGGTCAGTGACTTTTAGAGAGTCAGTTTATTCATTTCCTACCGTCAGAAATTTAATCAAACAAGTATCAAGAAAATATCCATTTTCCCTATAAAAATCCATTGGTTCCAGATATAGTTCCCCTTCAAAAACATTATTGTATTTCATATACTTTGGGGTATGAATTTAATTCGTAAGATCTTTATTTCTTTTTATCCTGGTGTTAATGTATTTCTGGCTCAGTGCTGCCCTTTAATGCTCTTTAATCTATGTGTGTGTGTGTTTGTGTTGGGGGGATAGAGAGAGGGAAAAGAGTTCATACTCCACTCTGAGTAGTTTTCTCTTTGATTGATTTTTTTGGTTCATTTCATGGTGGTTAGTATCTAAGTACACAATATTAGAAGCTTCATCTGAACTGTCCTGTGTATCTTGGGGTTGATGGCTCACATTTTCCAATCACAACCTGAGTATTGCTGTGCAGTCTCCTAAAGTATTCCCAGGCTGATAGGATTAGACGAGCGGCCACCAGGCAATTTGAAACCTTTCTAGGATGTGATCAGAATGGAGAAGGCCAGCCAAATGGGGAAACAGCATGTGCTTCGTGAATTTTCTTCTTTCTTAATAATGACTCAAGAAGAAAGCAGATGGTTGTAACTAGACGGGCCGACCAGCAGAATTCCAAATACAGAAAATTACCATCCGAGATTCCTTTAAAGGATAAGTTAACACACAAGTAAATTCTCAGAAGGCCAGCAGTGAAACTGAAAAAGTAAGAAGACCAGCGAGGTGTGCAGGGAGTTAGGCAATGCGTTGGTGAGTGTTGCCCTCAGGCTCCCAGGAGCATCTAAGGCTCCCAAAGGAATGGTTAAAAGAAAAGTGTCTTAGTTACATAGTGCTGCTGCAACACAGATACCACAAGTGGTGGCTTTAAAGAACAGAAATTTTATTTTCTCGTAGTCCTGGAGCCTAAAATTCTAAACCAGGGTCTCGGCTGTGTCAATTCCTTCCGTGAGCCTCTCTGCTAGTTTCTGGTGTCTGCTGACAAGCCTTGGTATTCACAGAATCCTCACATGTTGTCTGTCTTCTCCTGTGTGTGGGTGTCTCTGAGTCTATTCTGGTCTTTTTATAACTCAGAAGTGACTAGGATCTGCCCTATGCTGTTATGACCTCAACCGATTGATTGATTACATTATATTAGATTACATCATAGAAAGTAATCGGCTCTGCCCAAGGCCAACTGATTTAATCCCATGTAACTACTCCATGACAGCAACTAGTGTTTGGCCAAACGATTGGGAACCATAGCCTAGCCATGTAGACACATAAATTAACTATCACAAAAAGATTCACCAGAATGCCCTAATTACGAGTCTCTAGAAAAAGATCCCTTAACTCAAATCAGTCCTAAATCCTCATGACCTAGTGCAAAAGACTCCTCCCCTTCCCCCACCCTTCGTATGGTTTTTGATTTCTTCTTGTGGAATTATTGGGTGATAAACAGAGGTGGAATGTAAACCTAACACAGCTTAAGCCTCAACTACTTAGCAGAAATCCTGCAGGCAAGCAGAGCTTAAGCCTCAGGTCCCCTTACTTACATGGGCCTCTATATTGAACTTTGAATTGTACATTTGAATTCTTCTGAAAGAGAGCTCCCAAAATGGTATATGTTTCAGTCCCCACAAACATGAATTTACCTCCAGTTGTAAAGCATAGAAACTCATTTAAACTAATCAAGTAACTCATCTCTCACAGGTTCTCTAGTTTCTTCTGTTTTTCTCAGTGTGCCTACTCCATTTTCCCGCCTCTCTGCAAACCAATTTTGTCTGCCTACTCATGGCTTCCTGGGCCTACTAAATCTTGGGCTTACGTGTAATTCTGGCTGGCAGTGGTGCCAGCTCTGGCTCAGACTCTACGTGAACTTTCATACTAAAACTGACAAGCAAGTAAACTGCTCCTGTCCTTGCTGCCCCAATTCTAAATTTCTAGGAGAGAAACCTGACTATCTGGCTCAAGTCAGTTGTCATGCTTGTTCCAAACAGCAGTGGCTGGTCTAGTTGGGGAGGGTACTATCATGGGCTAATAGGGCTATTTCTTGGGGACTAGGGAGGCACATTCTCTAAAGAGAAGTGAGTCACGTGGCAATGAATGTCATGTCTACTGTATTTAAAGGAAGTTGAGTCAATGTTTTCAATCTACTTAAGAAAGGCTAAAAACCGAACAGGGAGGGGCAATAACAAATGACTGGTTTTCTCACTAATGATTCACATCGTGCTCAGAAACCTCTATTTTCCTGCAGTTTTTTCTTTGTGTTTTTTAATGATTTTGAAATCTTTCAGCAAATAACTTTCAAAAGAGATTTTTAGTAATATACAAAATACCTCATAAACTCATTTTAGTGTTTAGCACCCTTCTATTCATTCCATTGGATTAGAGAAATCCTTCTAGCGATTCCATTGGGCTAGGGGAAAAAGAATCTAACCAGTGTATTTTTTATATCTAAAGACAGTAGCACTTGTTTGTTTTTTCTCTAGGCTGAATGCTTTGCACTGTTATTCGTACGAACATAGCCATAGTAGAGAAATGGTGTTATTTCTCTGGATAACCTAGGTTAAAAACTGGAAGAAGCCTATGGCAGGCTCATTGACTTAACTGACTTTATATGTGTGGAGAGGATGCATTTCTTAGCAAGCAGATCTGCCTTAAATGTGTTAGATGGAAACATAGGAAAGGCATGATCCCAGACTTCTAGGAAAAAAATCAGCCTTTTTCTAATACTGTTGTCTGTATGTCCATACTGTATAGCTGCATAGAGACTTCACAATTTTTCCAGACCCTTAAAAGTTAGTTCTTGTAAGTTGCCAGATAACCCAACATAAACAGGGTCACACGATCTCTTTCTCAAAAGGCAAGACGTGTCATCCTAACACCTTAAATCATATCCACTTTTAGAAATAAGTATTTCTTTGATCCAACTACCTTTTTTCAGAATGTGTTCCCTTAGACTTGCATGTTTTGATTCCTGTTTTTGGATACAATTATGCTTTTTTTTTTTCTTCTTTTAAATCAATGCATTTTGTTGAAAATACTCTAGAGGGCTTAAGGGAAAGCAAATTTAGCTGCTAAATTGAGAGCTAGCTAGACAACTATTCTGAAAAATAATAAAAACTATTTTTAAAAATAGCTCAGTGGATGGTCTGGATAAACTATCAAAAATGGGCTAAACACATACCCTAATTTGTGGAGACTCAGTTGTAAGTCCTTCTTAGGGGTAGACTTCATACCTTAGGTAGTCGGAGGGCATAGTACCTCTAGTTAGCTCAGTGTGGTCGTTATTGACAGTGATAATGACGGTAACAATGATGGAGATCCTATGAAAGGATTCAAGACAAGAATACCCTTCTTTGCTTCTCATTAGGTAAGGAGGGATAGGTAGACGCATCTAAGACTGGTCGATTTCTACCTAGACAATGAAGTAGGTCATTAGTTTCCTCCAGATACAGGTATTTTTCTGTTAAAAAAAAAAAGTGTTTTTTTTTAAATTCATTAGAGTGTTTTATTTATTCAAAACATTAATTTCTTTAAAAATATGGCTGAATATGGTTAACATAAAAAATTATAGCTGAAAATACCAAATATGTTTTACTTACAATATTATGATTTACTTACAATGCACAATACTACTAATAAATAGTTATTACTATTGTGTATTGTCAGTAAACTATAAAAGTAAGAATTTTCTTTTGACTGCCACTTCTTCCAACTAGGGGAATAATGGCTTCCTGGTAGGGGCAGTTCATATTTGTCATGTCTCAGTTTATATTTGTTGTCTTGTAACTTGCATTGCCGAAGTGGTACAGCCTCCCTCTGCAAGTAACTCAAGCCCCAAATACCAAAACTTTGTCTAGACTCTGCTGCCCATGTCACAAATTCCTGTATCTCAGTATCTCATTCTATATGCTATACTTTTACTTACAGTCTTCTTATTCCCTTATGTCCATTTCCTTCTACCCTGTTTTCTTATTGTTGTTGTATGTTGATGAGCTGATACCAACTCATAGCAACCATATATGACAGAGTAGAGCTACCCCATAGAGTTTCCGAGGCTGTAATCTTTACGGAAGCAAACTGCCACATCTTTCTCCCAGCGAGCAACTGGTGGATTCTAACTGCTGACCTTTCCATCAGCAGGTGAGCCTTTAAACCACTGCACCAATCCAGCACAAGTACTGGCCTCTTCTATATCCAGTGAATGCTACTTCCAAAGCTACCTTATTCTCCATGCTGCTACTTTTTTTGATAATCAGTCAAGTAATAATGGACCATCAGTACTACTCAGAATATAAAGCTACTTAGCATGCATGTGTAATAAATTACTAAATGTTATCCTAGTAGCCTTACTAACTTAAAGCCAGTTCCAAAATGCCAGACTCTTTCCCAGAAGCCGTGTTTGCTCATTGAGAAAATCTGGGTTAGGACATGACCTTAGTTAGGCTGCATGTCTTTTCTTTATCTCAGCTATTTTTCTGTGATATTAGCCTGGTTATTTGCAAAATAATATCCTATGATATTCTCATAGGATACTATTTAATAAACATTGATAAGCAGTAGCCAAAACTTGGGTTAATTTGATTTTAAGAAGCCATGTGGGATTATTTGAAAATGCTAGTTTACATTAATAATAACATCAATACCTAATTTAATTTCACACAGACACAGACACAGACACACACACACACACACACACACACACACAGTGTCCCAAAAGTTTTGATGTAGTTTTAGGCTTTGTTGTTAGTTGCCATGGAATAGGCTCCAACTCATAGCAACTGTGTGTAACAGAACTAAACGTTGCCCAGTCCTGCTCCATCACCATGATCTTTGATATGTTTGAACCCATTGTTGAGGCTATTTTGTCAATCCATTCTTCCAGACTGAGGAATTCATCTCCCAGCACTATACTGGACAATGTTCTGTGTAATCCACAGTTTTCATTGGCAAATTTTCAGAAGCAGGTTGACAGGCCTTTCTTCCTAGTCTGTCTTGGCCTGGAGGCTTCTCTGACACCTGTCCACCATGGGTGACCCTGCTGGTATTTGAAATACTGGTGGCATAGTTTCTAGCATCACAGCAACACACAAGTCACCACAGTGTGACAAGCTGACAGATGGGTGGTGGGTTTTAGGCTTTACTAACTTAGACATGGAGTCTCTGAGTAGTGCAAACAGTTAAAGCTCTTGGCTGCTAACTAAAAGGTTGGAGGTTTGAGTCCACCAAGGGGTGCCTTGGAAGAAACTCCTGGCGATCTACTTCCAAAAACTCAGCCATTGAAAACCCTATGGAGCACTGACACACATGGGGCCCCCACCTCAATGGCAGCTGGTTACTGGCTAACTTAGAAATATTAATGCTACAAACTTACAAAAAAAAAAACGTACAAAAGTTTACTTAGATTTCTTTTTCACTTATTTACTTTTGTGAATTTTAAATAATAAAATTTTAGTTTTAATTTTTTGATTCAGACATCTGTCACCTTCATTTAGAGGGGCTGGTGTGTATTCTATGGAAATGGAAAAACTAGAGTACACAGAACTTTTCACATCTAATATTTGAATATTGTTTCAATTAGCAACTAATTAAGTTTCTGCTATTTGGATAACCACCCTATGATAAATATTTCATGTCTTTCACCCAATAAACATTCGTTGAGAAACTTCTACCTTTAGGGTCTGCATTATGTGCTTGCATTGCCTCATTTAACCGTCATGGCATCTTTGGAGATACATGTTATAATCCTCCCTTTGCAAATGAGGAACCTGAAGTCTAGAGTAATGAAGTAACTTTACCATGACACTCAAGAGTTATATGTGGATTGGTGAGTAGCGTCTGGGGTCTTAAAAGCCTATGAGCAGCCATCTAAGATACTCTGCTGGTCTCACCCCTTCGGGAGCAAGGGAGAACAAAGAGAACAAGACACAAGGAAAATATTGGTCCAAAGGACCAATGGACCACAGCTACCACCACCTCCACCAGACTGAGTCCAGTACAGCTAGACGGTGCCCAGCTACCACCACTGACTGCTCTGACTGGG
>NW_004444019.1:11349302-11354579 GCF_000243295.1 Trichechus manatus latirostris
TAACTGTTTAATGAGAAACTATTCGTTCTGCCAACCTTCATGTAAGGTTAAAAAAAAAAGAATTATCTATGTGAGATCAGACTGACAACAGCAACTCAAAAGGTTTGATGGGAAGCCTAGGGGACAGTGAGTTGAAGATAATGGTGATGAAATAATTTGGAAAAGGATAATGAGAATAGCAGCACAACTGGAAGAATGTAATCGATATCACTGAATTGTACATGTAGAAACTTTCGTAATGGTGTAACTTTGGCTATGTGTATTTTCACCAAAAGAAAGTCCTCAAGGTCGAGGAGGGAGAGTGTTGACACATCATGGGGTTCTTAACCAATGTCATAAAACAATGTGTGTACTGACTGTTTAATGAGAAACTATTTGTTCTGTAAATCTTCATCTAAACTACAATAAAAAAAAAGTTACATGTGGAAACCTGGACCTGAATCGGAAATCATCCAGATTAGAATCTCTTCTTCCCACCACACTGGATTGTCACTCTCTTCACTCTCTTTTTTGATGTTGTACTTGGTTGCTATTCAAGCATGGATCATGATCTAAAGTCATCATGAATATGTATGTTGAAAGACAGTCTTGGCCAAAGGAAAGAAAATTAGTAAACACAGCATCTCATAAATGCAATCTCCCTCATCCAGCATAATTAAAGAAACTAAGTGGAATTAGTGGATTCACTACTGAATGTTGAACCTGCCTCAGGGTCATGTAATGGTCCTGTCACCACCCAACTCTATGTAAGATTCAGTGCATTATCTCTTTGACAGGCTAATCCCCATGCTGAGTTCTTTTGATCATAAGGGATCCTGAACAGGATGTTTTACCATCCAGACAACCAGCACTACTGTGATGCCAGCTGGAGACATGTCATGAAAACTTGGCCCCAGTTCCAAAGCCAACAGTGTGTTGAAATTAGGGCATATCATTTATACTCAGTTCCTGGCTACATACTTTACAACTGACAACTGGAGATTACTAATAATGTCTTCTATGCATATGTACCCCTCATCCAGGAGGATTACAAGTCATTATATCAGTGTTGTAGCCATTATTTAACATTCTGCCTATAGGATTCCTTTAAATCCCCAGAATCTTTAATGTGGGGAGATGCGAAAAGAAACACTACTTTTCTGCAGAGAAGGGCTGTTCTATACATCTCCTCTGTGTGTGTGTCAATGGAAACTGCAGAGCACATCAATTTAAAGTGAAAGAGTACAAGCTGGTATTTGTAACCATTACTGGAACCAAATAAAAATTATCAGTTAAAGATCTAAACCCAGCTATCCATTCGTTTAGTCACCTCCTAGAAACAGATTATGAGTTCTGTAGAAGGATCTATGTTGTCTGCATCAGATTTCCTAGTAGATAGATAATAACAAACATTTCATTAAACGTATATATCCCGGGAGCTTTACCTAATATAACCTTAATTAATACTTCCAACAGTGATTCAAAATAGATACTATTAAGCCCATTTATGGACAGGAATGCAAGACTCAGATAACTTGGCAAGACGTCACACGGTATAAAGTGACAGGATTCAAACCATGCTGATTCTGATTCTCTCCACCCTTTTTATTTCAGCCATCTATGTTTTGGGCTCCATCAAGGTTCTAGTCTGATGTAAAAGTAAAAATGCAGCAATGATACAGATGTGTGTTAATAGTTAAACACATTGCTCCGTCTCCAAAACGCACGTTAGTCAAACCCTTCAGCTGAGTTCAATCCTCGTCACACATCCACATCATCAGTTGATTATCTTAAAAGCATGGAAACATTTTGAGAATTGGGACTGAATCATCATCTAACTACGCTTCCTAAGGACCATGAACTTCATGACCTCTATCATCAACATTCTCAATACCACTCAAGATATAATTAGAACATCTGTCCTTAATACAGAAAACTACATGAACATCTTCATTTTTACTACCTCCCGTTGGTCTACATGAGCTTAAATTATTTGTTTCCAAAATATACTTAAATTTTTTCTGTCTAGCCTTTATGAAATTTTTCTAATGCATTAAGCTCTGACACAGCTACAATAGGTATAAGGCACAGATTGCATATTACTTTAATAATTAAATGATAAAGATGTGTGTGTGCAAAGACTTGAAGGGAGTAGTTTGAAATTATGTATGTGAATCCACATTTGTTTTATTGAGGAAAATAAGTTACTAAACCTTATATAATTAGAATTTTCCACATAAAGTTGGCTTAAATTTTGCTTCCTCAGAGAAACTCAAAACTTTCTTTCTACTCCTTTAAAAAAAGAAAAGTGACCTTAAGAAAATATATCTTTGGTTGTGAGCTGTTTGATAGTTGGTTTGTTAACTTGGAATACTTGATATTTAAACTTCAAAGTCTCTCTTGCCAGCCTGTTTCAATTCTCTGCAATCTGAAACTGCTTTAAAAGAAGCACAGAACTAACACAAAGAGGTAGAACAACTAAATAAATCCATAATGAAAGAAGAGATTGAAAAGGGGATTTAAAAAGTCCCAACAAAAAAAAGCCCAGGCCCAGATGGCTTCACTGGGGAGTTCTACCAAACTTTCAGAGAAGAGTTAACACCACTACTACTAAAGGTATTTCAGAGCATAGAAAAGGATGGAATACTCCCAAACTCATTCTATGAAGCCAGCATAACCATGATACCCAAACCAGGTAAAGACTCCACAAAAAAAGAAAATTACAGACCAATATCCCTCACGAACATTGACGCAAAAATCCTCAACAAAATTGTAGCCAACAGAATTCAGCAACATATCAAAAAAATAATTCACCATGATTAAGTGGGATTTATACCAGGTATGCAGGGATGGTTCGACATTAGAAAAACAATCAATGTAATCCATCACATAAATAAAACAAAAGACAAGAACCACATGATCTTATCAATCAATGCAGAAAAGGCATTTGACAAAGTCCAACACCCACTCATGATAAAAACTCTCAACAAAATAGGAATAGAAGGGAAATTCCTCAGTATAATTAAGGACATTTATACAAAGTCAACAGCCAACATCATCCTAAATGGAGAGACTTTGAAAGCATTCCCCTTGAGAACGGGAACCAGACAAGGATGCCCTCTATCATCAATCTTATTCAACATTTTCCTGGAGGTCCTAGCCAGAGCAATTAGGCTAGAAAAAGAAATAAAGGGCATCCAGATTGGTAAGGAAGAAGTCAAAGTGTCTCTATTTGCAGCTGCTATGATCTTATACACAGAAAACCCCAAAGAAACCACAAGAAAACTACTAGAACTAGTAGAAGATTTCAGCAAAGTATCAGGATACAAGATAAGCATACAAAAATCAGTTGGATCCATGTACACCAACAAAGAGAACTTCGAAGAGGAAATCAACAAATTGATACCATTTGTAATAGCCCCCAAGAAGATAAAATACTCAGGAATAAATCTAACCAGAGACCTAAAAAAACCTATACAAAGAAAACTACAAGACATTACTGCAAAAAATCAAAAGAGACCTACATAAGTGGAAAAACATACCTTGCTCATGGATAGGAAGACTCAACATTGTGAAAATGTCTATTCTACCCAAAGCGATCTACAAATACAATGCAATCTCAATCCAAATTCCAATGGCATTTTTTAATGAGATCGAGAAACAAATCACCAACTTCATATGGAAAGGGATGAGGCCTCAAATAAGTAAAGCATTACTCAAGAAGAAGAACAAAGTGAGAGGCCTCACACTACCAGATGTTAGAACCTATTATACCACCAGGGTAGTCAAAACAGCCTGGTACTGGTACAACAACAGATACATAGACTAATGGAACAGAATTGCGAATCCAGACAGAAAATTCATCCACCTATGAGCAGCTGATATTTGACAAAGGCCCAAAGTCCATTAATTAGGGAAAAGACAGTCTCTTTAACAAATGGTGCTGTCATAACTGGATATCCATCTGCAAAAAACTGAAACAAGATCCATACCTCACACCATGCACAAAAACTAACTCAAAATAGATCAAAGACTTAAATATAAAATTGAAAACGATAAAGATCATGGAATAAAAATAGGGACAATGCTGGGAGCCCTAATACATGGCATAAACACAATACGAACTATAAGTAACAATATACAAGCACCAGAAGAGAGACTAGATAACTGGGAGCTTCTAAAAATCAAACACCTATGCTCATCAAAAGACTTCACCAAAAGAGTAAAAAGACAACCAACAGACTGGGAAAAAGATTTTGGCTATGACAAATCCGATCAGTGTCTAATCTCTAAAATCTACAAGATACTGCAAAACCTCCACAACAAACAGACAAATAACCCAATTAAAAAATGGGCAAAGGATATGAATAGGCACTTCACCAAAGAAGATATTCACGTTGGCTAACAAACACATGAAGAAATTCTCATGATCATTACCCATTAGAGAAATGCAGATCAAAACTACAATGACATCATCTCACTCCAACAAGGTTAGCATTAATCCAAAAAATACAAAATAATAAATGCTGGAGAGGTTGTGGAGAGACTTATACACTGTTGGTGAGAATATAAAATGGTATAGCCACTTTGGAAATCAATTTGACGCTTCCTTAAAAAGCTAGAAATAGAAGTAGCTGATGATCCAGTTATCCTATTCCTTGGAATATATCCTAGAGAAATAAGAGCCGTCACGTGAATAGATATATGCACACCTGTGTTCATTGCAGCACTGTTCACAATAGCAAAAAGATGGAAACTACCTAGATACCCATCAACAGACGAATGGATAAACAACTTATGGTATATCCACACAATGAAATACTACACAACAATAAAGAACAATGATGAAGCCGTGAAACATCTTATAACATGGAGGAATCTGGAGGATATTATGCTGAGTGAATTTAGTCAGTCACAGAAGGACAAATATTGTATAAGGCCACTATTATAAGACCTCAAGAAAAGGTTTAAACACAGAAGAAAACATTCTTTGATGGTTACGAGGGGGGAGAGGGAGGGTGAGGGTTATTTACTAACTAGAGAGTAGATAAGAATTATCTTAGGGGAAGGGAAGGACAGCACACACTATAGGGGAAATCAGCACAACTGGACTAAACCGAAGCTAAGAAGTTTCCTGAATACAATCAAACACTTTGAGGGACAGAGTAGCAGGGATAAGGGTCTGGGGACCATGCTTTCAGGGGACATCTAGGTCACTTGGCATAACAAAGCTTATTAAGAAAATGTTCTGCATCCTACTTTGGTGAGTGGCGTCTGGGGTCTTAAAAGCTTGCAAGC
>NW_004444019.1:11355215-11362351 GCF_000243295.1 Trichechus manatus latirostris
AAAAAAAAAAAAAAAAAAAAGGAAGTACAGAATGTTGTAGCACAAGGGGAATTATAATCCCACTCTATTCCACTTTGGTGAAACCATCCTGGAGTATTGCTGTGTCAGTCTAGGGCATAGTTGAAGAAAAATAGGATAATAGAAGTGTCTTAGGCTGGATTCTCTAGAGAAGCAAAACCAGTAACGCATATAAATATAGAGAGAGGAAGATTTGTATCAAGGAAATGGCTCATGTGATTGCAGAGGCTGGAACATTCCAAGTCTGTGGGTCAGGATAAAGGCTTCTCCTGATTCATGTAGCCACAGGGGCTGGTGAACCCAAGATCAGCAGGTCAGACAGCAGCGCTCTTGCTCACAGACCGGGAAGATCGAGGAATCCCAAAATTGTCAGGCAAGATCACAGGTAAGCTGCTAGCTCAAGTCCCAAGAACTAGAGGTCAGACAAACGGGAGCCAGCTGCAGGATTCAGAGCAAGCAAAAGCCCACAAGACTTGCCAGAATGTCCACTTATATTCAATGCAAGCCACATGCCCAAGGAAACTTCCTTACCACTGATTGGCTACTCACAGCAGATCTCATCGTGGAGGTGATCACATTATATCAAATCTCATCATGGAAGTGATCGCAACATCATACAACTGCCAAACTACATCATAACTGCCAAACCACTGAGAATCATGGCCCAGCCAAGTCGACACACCACAAGCTTAACCATCACAGGAAGCATGCTCCAAAACAGAGCTAACAGGAAGGCGAAAGGATTTGAAAATATTCCTGAAGTGGAATAATTGAAGGAATGTGAGATGTTTAATCTAAAGAAGAGAAGTTGCACATGGAATAGAGTAGCTGTTACTAAATAATCAGAGAAATCTTGTGTGAAAGAGCAATTTAGACCTGTTATTTGAGGATTCAACGAGCAGAACCAGGACCAATGCATGGACCACCACATGGAGTTGTCCTGCACAAGGGCATCTAGTCAAGAGGATAAATGAGGTTGAAAGTTTGCCCACGCTCCTATGTCCAAGCCCTATAGCCTCATTTAGGCTGTGAGAGGTGGACACACTTTTTAAAAATTTGTCTGCCTAGAGGTAGTGCCTTTTTCTTATTTGCACAAAAGTACTGTGTACTTTAGTGTAGGCCCTGGTTTCAAGTTCATGTAATAAAAATATTCCCACTAGTCATTAGTCTTCATAAGATAAAATGAGCTTCCTCTAAATGTGGATTCTTGAACCTTGACGGCTCAAGAAATTGGATGATCACTTAATAGAAATATCATCCTAGCCCGAGAGATAGTGAGACATATTAACCAAACATAGTCTGGGAAGGAGGGGACCTGAACCTAGATTCAGACACTAGCTTTGAAAGTGGGGCAGCGGGAGGTGGGGAGCTAGCTAGAAGGGGAGGAAATGGTTTCAGGCAGGTGCCACATTGCATTCAGTTAGTACTGTGACAGGCAACAGGTCGCAGCTGCTGCAGCTAGCATCAAGAGCCAGGGAAGGTGACAGATAGGTGGAGCAGGTCATGGGAAATACAGAAACCCGCAAGACCTAGTGACAGAGCCAAACAGACCACAGTCTGCATCAGGAAAAGTAGCAGATCTCCCAGTAAAAGACAGTGTTCTAAGAAACCTGAGGGGAGCAAGGCAGCCCCCACTTTCTAAGGAAGTTAATGAACATGCAGATTCAGTCACAAGAAATAAAGTTGAGAGCCAGTTTCAGAAGAGGACTTATTCTCAGATATAAAAAAAAACACTGAAACAGAATTAGTGCTCATCTACTGAGCAGGATTTGTGATGAGATCAAGTACTCTGAGGGTTGAACTGAATTCCTTTTATCCTTGTTATCTGGGGAGCTGAGCTTAGGGCAGACTGACTTTGCAGGTGAGGGTCAAGTGACTCTTAGCTGAAGAGAGAGATGTCTTACAAGAGCAGGGAACCAGGCAGCATATGGAAAAGTCAAGTATTTAATGAGGGTTTAGACTATATGGTCTTACAGGTATTTTCCAAGCTTTCAACACGCTGATTCTGTAGTAATGAATGGACTTTTGGCACTTCGTTTTTATATTTACTTCAGATAAATACATGAGTGCCTTTTCTTCCATAAGCTTCTTTGCTAATCTTTTATAAGCATAACCCTTATAAAGACAGAACATTTTGGCACAGCCTTTTTGACATTCAGTCACTTAAAGATGTAAAATTAAAAAAAAAAAAAAAAAAAACGGCACGATGTTTTCCAGTAATGAACACCAGAGATGTTCCTCCCCAGTGCCATCCTCCATGCTGTTCTCCATCGGATGAGAGAGGTGCAGTTTCCGGTTAAGGCTACACACGGGTTTTTCGCAAGCCAGGGACGTGATGAGGGTCAAGAATAGAATGGAGATGACTTTTATGCAAATAACTTGGTATTTTAAGAAGTAGAGAATTTAATGGTTTGTTCTATAGGGCATCTCAAAATGTTCCCTTGACAAAATAGCTGCATCAAAAAGTCCACAGCGTCAAAATGGCCATATCAGAATTTTACCTGCCCATGCTTACATTGTAAAAATACGACTATTTCTCAATTGGTGGCATTTTTAATATAATTTTATTTGACTACTTCTATTAAAAAACAAATACTGAGATTTGAAATTGTGGTATAATTATTACATTCAGATACCTTGATTTTTATTACAATTACAATGACATCAGAATAACCCTGCTACTCAAGTCATATTATATGTCTCTTAATATTTCCATGCTGATGTACTCTAAAAGCTTGGCAAAAATGTATATATATAATAAATCCTTCATCCTTATTAAACTGCACCTGAATATTTAAAGTCACCATTCAATTTAAAATCAGTTTATTGCAATTCTGTTGTCCTTAATAAGTTTTATTACTTTTTTGAATGCCTTTTGTCTAACATATAACTAGGTGGAAATTTTATACTCAGAAAAAAAAATTGCACAGTTACAAATAACCAGTAGTGCTAATTTCTTGTGTATATCATCATAATAACTATAATTTATACTAAATATGATACATAGGCTTGTAAAAATGAAATACTGAACAGAAGATGATAATGGTTATTTTTGCACTGCTTCAGTTATCTCTTACATTAGTTTTTTCTTTTATGTTTTAGCCATTTGAAAAGAACAGGGTTTCTAGCTTGTATACCCAAGAATTTGCAGACGTAGGCATTGTACTGGACTGACTGATGCTTCGCATAGAGTAAGAGTCAGTGAGGTGATCCCTGTCTGTGCTCTAGTCCTAATCCCTCTTCGTACTGTATCCCTAATCACCACCACATCCTTACCGGGAAGGTACTAGTGCCCCCGTTTTGTTGACGGAAATCTGTAGCACCAAGAGGGGGGACTTCTTGATTAAATTATTTTTTATTTGGAATAAAAGGTAATTTAAGTAGGTGTCACTTCTATATTTGACTTCTAAAGATAGTTTTGAAAAAGTGAAAGATTTTAATATTTTCTTTAACCACGTAACGTACTCTGATTCCGATTACGTAAAACATAGTGGGAAATGTTGTCGTCGTTGTTAGGTGCTGTCCAGTCAGTTCTGATTCATAGTGACCTTACGTACAACAGAATGAAACCCTGCCTGGGCCTGCACTATCCTCACAATCATTGCTGTTTGAGCCCACTATTGCAGCCAGTGTCAGTCCATCTCGTTGAGGGTCTTCCTCTTTTTCGCTGACCCTCTACTTTACCAAGCATGATCTCCTTCTCTAGGGATGGTCCTTCCTGGTAACATGTTCAAAGTACATGAGACAAAGTCCTGCCATCCTCGCTTCTAAGCAGCATTCTGACTGTATTTCTTCCAAGTCAAATTTGTTTGTTCTTCTGGCAGTCCATGGTATATTCAATATTATTCACCAGCATCATAATTCAAATGCATCAATTCTTTGGTCTTCCTTATTCATTGTCCAGCTTTTGCATGCGTATGACGTGATTGAAAATACTATGCATCAAGCGCACCTTAGTCCTCAACGTGACCTCTTTCCCACTAGGAAATACTGGGAAAGAAATAAAAGTAATTTGCTAGCTTTTCTCTTTTACTGTTATTTCTCTAAGGTATTGTTATCCCTATTTTCAGCCTAATGTGGTTAAGGGGCTAGACCAGGGGCACACACTAGTCATTGGTAGATCCAGTATTTCAACCCAGGTCATCTGGCTCCAGAAGCTTTGCTTGCTGCCTCACAAAGAGGAAAATCATTCATTTCCTAATTTGTGCAGAAATAAGGAGGTCTAGATTTGAAGTTACCCTAATGAAATTTACTGCCATCTGTGGGGAGTATTCAAAGAGTATATCCTATAACCAAAATTTTAAAATAAATCTTCAAATTGTTGTCCATATTTTACTCTAAATTATTTTTATATATAATTATTCATTCATACAGGTATTGGAAAACCTATATATTTTTTATAGACTTACCAGGTGACCCTTCAACTAAAACAAAATCTGAAAGATATGCTTGACTTTTCTGCACTAAATCTCCAGAAATGAGAGTAGTCAAATTTTTCTTAGAGACTTACTCCAGCATCTTATATACTGAGAGGAACAATTTCTTCTCCTTTTAATCTAAAACCTCCTAGAATTAATATCTCATGCTTTCTTTTCAATTAATGAAATCAGATTTTTGTTCTCTATAGGTATTTTACATGCAGATAATTTTTCCATTCACCTTTTCTCTCTGGTATTAATATTGCTAAAGCTAAAACGAAATGTACCAATTGAAAATATTCAAATTTAATTTTTTTTTGTTTTACGTGCTTATTGAAACTTGTTAGATATGTTTTTCACCTAGCGTAATTTGAGAGTAATTATTATAGAGTGTGGTTCTGTTTTATATCTACCATAAACATGATGTGTCCTTCCTGCAGTACACCATCGATTTTGCAAAACAACCTCAAATTCCACTAAATAAAGCAATTTTGCAGGTACCTGTGCAGTCTGGGTGAGACTTCCTTTGCACCCATCAGAAGCCTTATTTTAATACAATTCTCCAACCTTTTGTGGACAGGAAAAAACCAGAAATGCTTACTGGGTATTTCTATTTCCAGATAGCAGATGTGATTTATTACTGAGTAAGGCAGCCGACACAATGGTTTTAACTGGCTTAGAAAAGCCTAGCTGTACTTTCCGCTTAATCATGTTGGTAGCCATTTTAGTATTTAATTACATTTCCAGAGCATCTCAATGGCAGTAGAGTGTTTTTATAGTATATTAAAAATAATCTAGGAAAACTCAGTTTTTACCTCCTGGACAGTGAAAGGAGTAAGACTATAAGCATTCTAAGATACCCATTTTAATAGATACATGTTTATATTATATAACTTTTACAAAACTTTAAAGGCAGTCAAAATATTATACTGATAGTACACGTTTGAGAAAGACTGTATCAACCGTGACATCCAGTAATATATAGACTCAGAGAATTGAAGAGATTAAAATGTATTTTTGGATTAGAGTTCCTCATTTTGCAGGCGAGTAGGTGCAGTGGTTAAGTGCTCAGGCTGCTAATGAAAAGGTCCACAGTTCAAATCCACTAATCACTCCTTGGAAACTCTATGGGGCAATTGTGCTCTGTCCTATAGGGTCGCTATGAGTCAGAATCAACTTGACGGCAAGGGGTTTGGTATAGGTTTTATATCTTCCTCTAGCTGATGTTATAGTTAATGTTTTAATTATAATGTCCTTTAAGTATTAAAAATCATAGTTATTTAACCCAAATGAGAATACCTGTCCCAATCTGAAAGCACAAATATTATAATAATCTCAAAAATAATTCACCTTTGCTATATTCAGAGTAGGAATGTCATAGTTTTAGTTTTCTGCAAAACACATTATGGATAATCTTATCAAATGAGTGAGACAAGCTAGATGCAGGATTTTTCCCCTCTTAGGAATATTTTATAAAGTGAGCATATTCATCCACCTAAAAGAAGTAAATATATACTGAATTTCTTAGAGTAAATAAAGCATTAAAGTGGTAGAAATTGTGGGAAATATAGTTTTGGAACTTGGGTGTTCTATGTATTACAGTACAAATGTTTTAACAGTCATACAATTCTTTTTTTCAGGGAAATTCGTTTTCAGTTCAATCACTGAAATAACTAAAAACAAAATGTCTATTATTTCTCAAGTCTAATGGGAATAATTTAGTGAGGAGAAAAAAAAAGTCAATAGGCCTTTTGTCAAACTACCAATAGCAGCATAAATAATAATAATTGTTATTATCATAATAGCTACCTCTTATTGAGTGCTTATCACAAATCAGGCACTGTGCTAGCCCACAGAAGTGTGAGTTCTCTCAACCCCATTATATAGATGAAGATATCCGTTCTCATACACTAGTTAAAGGGCAGAATAAGAAATCAATCCTTAGCCGAATCCATAGCCTATGTGCTTCACTAAGTTATATTGTTGTTGTTAGGTGCCTCTGAGTCAGTTCTGACCCATAGCAACCCCATGTATAACAGAATGAAACGTTGCCCAGTCCTGTACCATCCTCACAATAGTAGGTATGTTTGAACCCATTGTTGCAGCCACTATTTCAATCCATCCCATTCAGGTCTTCATCTTTTTTTGCTGACCCTCTACTTTACCAAGCATCATGTCCATTAGGGATTGGTGCCTCTGATAAGTGTCCGAAGTAAGGGAGACGAAGTTTCAGTCGACATCCTCACTTCTGAGGACCATTCTGGAAGTATGGCCAGAATGCTCATTAAGTTATATACATTCCCCAAAATGTTTATCTTTAGAAGTTCACAGAAAAGCATAAAATGATCAGATGTGTGCAAAATAGAAAGACAAATTTCTCAAACAAGCATAGCAGGGCTTATACTCAAGTGTCATTTCCTTTACTTTTTTTCATTTTTGCCTGTTGTTGTAGTTTAAGTGAAAGTTTACATTTCAAGTTAGTCTCATACAAAAGTTTATACATACATTGTTATGTGACCCTAATTGCTCTCCCCATACTGTGACAGCACACTCCTCCTTTCCACCCCTGATTTCCCATGTCCATTCAACCAGCTCCTAACCCTCTCTGCCTTCTCATCTCACCTCCGGACAGAAGCTGCCCGTTTACTCTCATGTATCTACTTGAGCTAAGAAGCACGTTGTTTATGAGGATCATTTTCT
>NW_004444019.1:11363117-11365908 GCF_000243295.1 Trichechus manatus latirostris
CTAGCATTTTAAGGAAGCGCCAAATCGATTTCCAAAGTGGTTGTACCATTTTACATTCCCACCAACAGTGTATAAGTGTTCCAGTCTCTCCACAACCTGTTAAGCACTGATTATTTTGTGTTTTTTGGATTAATGCTAGCCTTGTTGGGGTGAGATGGTATCTCACTGTAGATTTGATTTGCATTTCTCTAACGGCTAATGATCATGAGCATTTCTTTCTGTGTCTGTTAGCCGCCAGAATATTTTCTTTGGTGAAGTGCCTGTTCATATACTTTGCCCATTTTTTAATTGGGTTATTTGTCTTTTGGTTGCTGAGGTTTTGCAGTATCTTGTAGATTTTAGAGATTAGGCGCCGATCGGATTTGTCATAGCCAAATTTTTTTTCCCAGTCTGTTGGTTGTCTTTTTACTCTTTTGGTGAAGTCTTTTGATGAGCATAAGTGTTTGATTTATAGGAGCTCCCAGTTATCTAGTCTCTCTTCTGATGCTTTTTCACTGTTACTTATGGTTCATATTCTGTTTATGCCACGTATTAGGGCTCCTAGCATTGTCCCTATTTTTTCTTCCATGATCTTTATCATTTTAGATTTTAGATTTAGGTTTTTGATCCATTTTGAGTTAGTTTTTGTGCATGGTGTGAGGTATGGGTCTTGTTTCATTTTTTTGCAGATGTATATCCAGTTATGCCAGCACCATTTGTTAAAGAGACAGTCTTTTCCCCAGTTTAATGGACTTTGGGCCTTTGTCAAATATCAGCTGCTCATAGGTGGATGAATTTATGTCTGGATTCTCAATTCTGTTCCATTGGTGTTATTTCCTTTAAATAGACTGTATGCCGTTCCACCATGACTTGTCTGTCATTTTATCATACTGTGGTGGCTTGCATGTTGCTGTGATGCTGGAAAGTATGCCATCAGTATTACAAGTACCAGCAGGGTCACCCATGGTAGACAGATTTCAGAAGAGCTTCCAGAATAAGACAGACTGGGAAGAAGGACTTGGCAATCTACTCCTGAAAAAATTGGCCAGTGAAAACCTTATGGATAGCAACAGAATATTGTCTGATATAGTATCAGAAGACAAGCCCCTCAGGTTGGAATGCACTTAAAGTACAATTGCGAAAGAATGGCCTCCTCAAAGTAGAGTCGACCTTAATGATGTGGATGGAGTAAAGCTTTCGGGACTTTCATTTGCTGATGTGGCATGCCTTAAAATTAGAAGAAACAGCTGCACACATCCATTAATAATCAGAATGTGGAATGTATAAAGTATCAATCAAGGAAAATTGCAAGTCATCAAAAATGAAATGGAACACTTGAAGATCGATATCCTAGGTATTAGTGAGCTGAAATGGACTGGTATTGGCCATTTTGAATCAGACAATCATAATGGTCTACTACACTGGGAATGACAAATTGAAGAGGAATGGCATTACATTCATTATCAAAAAGAACATTTCAAGAACTATCCTGAAGTACAACGCCATCAATGATAGAATAACATCCACACGCCTACAAGGAAGACCAGTTAATACGACTATTATTCAAATTTATGCACCAACCACTAAGGCCAAAGATGAGGATACTGAAGATTTTTACCAACTTCTGCAGTCTGAAATTGATCAAACATGCAATCAAGATGCATTGATAACTATTGGTGATTGGAATGGGAAAGTTGGAAAGAAAGAAGGATTGGTAGTTGGAAAATACGGCCTTGGTGATAAAAACAACACCAGATATGCATGATAGACTTCTGCAAGACCAGCAATTTATTCGATGGAAATACCTTTTTTCAACAACATAAACGGCGATTATATATGTGGCTCAGGAGGTAGCATATAATCAAGAACTGATGGAATAACAAGAAGTCCAAGCTGAACTGGAGGTATTGGCAAAAAACAAGGCTCCAAGAATTGACAGGATACCAACTGAGATGTTTCACCAAATGCATACAGCACTGGAGGTACTCATTCATCTATGCCAAGAAATTTGGAAGACAGCTACCTGGCCAACCTACTGGAAGAGATCCATGTTTGTACCCATTCCAAAGAAAGGTGATCCAAAAGAATGTGCAAATTATCAAACAATATCATTAATATCACACACAAGTAAAATTTTGCTAAAGATCATTCAAAAGTGGCTGCAGCAGTACATTGACAGGGAACTGCCAGAAATTCAAGCTGGATTCAGAAGAGGACGTGGAATGAGGGATATCATGGCTGATGTCAAATGGATCTTGGCAGAAAGCAGAGCATACCAGAAAGATGTTTACCTGTGTTTTATTGAGTATGTAAAGGCATTTGACTGTGTGGATCATAACAAATTATGGATAACATTGCGAAGAATGGGAATTCCAGAACATTTACTTGTGCTCATGCAGAACCTATACAGAGACCAAGAGGCAGTCATTCGAATAGAGCAAAGGGACATTGCATGGTTCAAAATCAAGAAAGGTGCGTGCCAGGGTTGTATTCTTTCACCATGCTTATTCAGTCTGTATGCTGAGCCAATAATCCAAGAAGCTGGACTATATGAAGAAGAACTCGGCATCAGGATTGGTGGAAGACTCATTAACAACCTGTGATATGCAGATGACACACCTTGCTTCTGAAAGCAAAGAGGACCTTGAAGCACTAACTGAAGAAGATCAAAGACCACAGCCTTCAGTATGGATTACACCTCACCATAAAGAAGACAAAAATCCTCACAACTGGACCAATAAACAACATCATGATAAACGGAGAAAAGATTGAAGTTGTCAAGGATTTCATTTTACTTGGATCCACAATCAAC
>NW_004444019.1:11366008-11381749 GCF_000243295.1 Trichechus manatus latirostris
TTGGGCAAATCTACTGTAAAAGACCTCTTTGAAGTGTTTAAAAAGCAAAGATGTCATTTTGAGGACTAAAGTGCGTCTGACCCAAGCCATGGTGTTTTCAGTAGCCTCACACACATGTGAAAGCTGGACAATGAATAAGGAAGACCAAAGAAGAATTGATGCATTCGAATTGTGGTTTTAAGGAAGAATATTGAATATACCGTGGACTACCAGAAGAACTAGCAAATCTGTCTGGGAAGAAGTATGGCCAGAATGCTCCTTGGAAGTGAGGATGGCAAGACTTTGTCTCATGTACTTTGGACGTGTTATCAGGAGGGACCAATCCCTGAAGAAGAACATCATGTTTAGTAAAGTAGAGGGTCAGTGAAAAAGAGGAAGACCCTCAATGAGATGGATTGACACAGTGGCTCAACAGTGGATGCAAACATAGCAACGATTGTGAGGATGGTGCAGGACTTGGCAGTGTTTTGTTCTGTTGTACATAGGGTCGCTATGAAATCGGAACTAACTGGACAGCACATGACAACATGCAGTTCCACCAACAATGTTGCCATTAATGAAAATACTCCAGAATCTGGCTTTGGAATTGCCTCCAAATCCTACAGCACATTTCTTTTGATTATCTTCACTGGTGGAAAATCTTTGTCCATTGAGGATGAATTTCATTTGTAGAAACAGCCCAAAGGCATTTAAAACCTTGTTTTGTGCATAAGGTGTGTGTTTAAGACAGTTAATGTAATATTTGCTCTTTTACAGAAAGTCCATTGTGAGAGGCAACATCGTCATAGTGAAGTCAGTCATGGCCCCAAAATCCCTTGAGTTTATTTTAAACAAAATCTTTCAGATGCATTATAATTACTCCATCAAAATTAATTGAATATTTTACCCAATAATGTAAATTCTCTGTGAATAATGTCATTGATATCACAGGAATAAATCAACATTCATTTCACTTAGATTTTGGCAAGAAAACTTTTCTCCATATTGGAGTTTCCACTGCAGACTTTTATGGTTTATTTCCAAGTTTTATTGGAAACAACATATTTCATTGTCAGTTACTATTTTCCTCAAACACACATTATTTTGTCCACTTTTCTTGACAGAACACAACAAATGTCAAGTTGTCACTGTGTTTGTTCATCAGTCATAATGTGTGAGACATCTTGGCAGAATCTTCCTTCATTCTTAAGTTGTTTTTTATTTTATTTTTAACAAATATGTTTTGTTACATCATTTTAATTATTCAACCATCCTCCTCACAGTTAATCTATTTAAATAACCCAGGTCTATCCAATTCACTATTTCTTTTGGTCCCTTGGGTGCTTTGTGTATTATTATTTGAATCGTTACATTAAAGATACTGAGAAAAATTAGAAACGCAACAGATAATGTAATAATCACCAATGTACTTGTCACCAAAAATAAACAAATATTAACATTTTGTTATAACTATTTTAGATTTTTTTCACAAATTAAGTATTTTGAATAAACTTTGATGTCTGCTATATTTCTTTCCTCCGCCCACATTTTCATATTTTTATTACCCCTTAGAGAATAGTGGTAGTTCAGTGGTAGAATTCTCGCCTTCTATGAGGAGACCCAGGTTCGATTTCCAGCCAGTGCCCCTCAGCATAGCCACCACCCATCTGTCAGTAGAAGCTTGAATGTTGCTATGATGCTGAACAGATTAAGACAGACTAGGAAGAAAGGCCTGGTGATCTACTTCTGAAAATCAGCCAATGAAAACCCTATGAATCACAATGGTCTTATTTATTTTCCTTGCAGACTACCATTCTTTCACCATAATTTGCTTGGATTCTGTATCTATGTGGACTGCAACTGAATCTTCTCTTTCTTTCTATTAACCATCATTCTATAGTCATTTTTTAGATAAAAAAATTATATGTTCGAGATCTTTCGTTTATGTTGTTGTTAGCTGCCTGCGATGTCACTATACTCACAAGTTTCTAGTGAATGATCGTTTATAGCAAAGCACGGACCAGACACTTCTAATGACATGATCAACAGGCATTTATTACTTACAGAGTAAACAGTACAGAGATGAGTAGAACTGCACACATCATCAGCGGCCTGGGTTCCCTGAAGTTAAGCTCCCATCTTTAGGATTAGATCACATCCAAGCATGTCCCAGTTCTCATCTTGAGAGGAGAACACCTAAATTCCTCTCTCCTGGGATTAAATACTAATCAGACAGCCGTGTCTATGGGCCAAATAGCATGTATAGAGAACAGGTAGGGGAAGGGGCAATAGAAGGGGATAATAAAAGATAAAATGTGGTAACAAAAGTAGAAGGCCCCCTGTAAGCAATGGATATCATTTATTGCCCCTGTTTAGGCTATTCTAGGTTTACTGGTGCCAGAGAACAGCCCTTCCTCTTTAACACACTAAGCTAGAGTTCTGGGTTTCTTCAGAGGGAAATCATCTCCCACTAAAGCTCATACTTCACTTTATGTCCATTAGTTAACTATTACATCCATTAGCATCTAGGGAGACAGTAAAGGAGCAATTGTAATATAGTAAAACTGTGCGTCCAACACTGCCATCAAGTTAGCCCTCAACTCACAACAGAACAAAACATTACCTGGTCCTGTGCCATCCCCATGACTGGTTGCAGATTGGGCCATTGTGATCCACAGGGTTTTCACTGGCTGATTTTTGGAAGTAGGTCACCAGGCCTTTGGTTCTAGTCCATCTTAGTCTGGACACTTCACTGAAACCTGTTCAATATCATAGCAACATGCAATCCACCACTGACAGATGGTGGTGGCTGCACATGAGTGCATTAGCCAGTCTTCTGCATGGGAAGTGAGAATTCTACCACTGAATAACCAATGCACACTTCTTGCTGTTATGTGTGTGTGTGTGTGTGTGTGTGTGTGTGTTTCTTTTTTTCATTTTAACTGGTAGTCCCTCATATGACTATACTATAATTTATTTATCCATGAGATTTGTGGTTTTCATAATTTTTTTTTTTTTTTTTTTTAAAGGTTGTAATTAAATGAGGTTTACATTTCAAGTTAGTCTCCCATACAGACTATTTCTTTTATAAACTAATGATACTGTTATGTAGCCTTAAATTTATTTTTTATTTTTTTTTTTTTTTTTTTTTTTACTATTAGAGAAATGAATATCCTTATAAATGTGTCTGTCACCATGTGCTAGAGTTTCTCTAGGGTTTATATCTGGAAGTGCAGTTTCTAGAGTATAGGTCTGTTCACTTTCAACTTTACTAAATATTGATGAATTAGTCTTTAAACTGGGTTAAGGATTTGCACTCCAGCCAGGAACATAGGAGATTTTCGATTTCCCTTCATTCTTACCAATACTTGATATTGTCAGACGTTTTAATTTCTTTGCCAGTCTGATGACATGAAAAGATACGTCTTCGTTGTTTTACTTTTCACTGCTTTGATTACAAATGAGGTTGAGCATCTTTTCATTTGTTTATTTATTATTCTGGGTTCCTGTTTAGTGAATTTCCTGTTCACATCCTTGGCCATTTCTCTTTTGTGTCTTTTTCTTTACCTAAATGATGTTATATAGTCTAGATACTTATAATTTGTTACGTATGTTGGTATATTTCTTCTTTCAGGCACTTTACTTTTAACATGCTTATACCCTCTTTTATTGTAGAGAAGTTTTATATTTCAATATAGCAAATTTATTCAATTTTTAAGATCCTGTGTTTGGTGTCTTGTATAAAGAATATTTTCCTGCCTGATGTAGTAAGGATATTCTCCTACATTTTCAAGAGTTTTCAAGTTTTTTTTTCACATTTAGGTCTTTAAAGCATTTGGAGTTTATTTTTATATATGGTATGAAAACAGGTCTAATTTCCTTTTGTTTTCACTTCCAGAGGCAATTGGCCTATTATCATTTATAGTCCATATTTTCTCTGCTGATTTGTAAAATCTCTTTGTCATATACCAAAGTCAGTATATGCTTGAGTAGGTGTTTGGGCTCTCTATTCTTCTGTAATACTCTATTATTTGTTTATCCCTGCACCTATACTCGTGATTACTGTTTATTTATAACATCTGGTAGAGCAACTCTCCCCTCCTTGGTTTTTTTATTGTTTTTATTTTTTATTTCTAATGGTCTTATCCAATCTTAGATCTTTACTCTTCTGTAGGATTATTAAATGTTTTGAAAACTCTCTTATGACTTGCTTGGAAATTGACAGAATTTATAGATTAATTTGGAAGAACTGATATCTGAATAATATTGTGTCTTCCTATCTATGAGTTAGTCCTATCTTGCCATTCATTCTGGTCTTCTGTGAATAACAATACAGATCACAGACACACATGTCAGTGTTATATTTATTCCTGGATACCTTAGAGTTTTTGTCACCACTGTCAATAATGTCTTTTTCTAGTGGACCATTGCTGCTGTATAGAAACACTACTGATTTTTATATATTTGTCTTATATCCCAAACCTTTCTCAATTGCCTAATTAATGTTTTATTATCTTCAATTTCTGTATAAAAAATCATCAAATCCATCAATTATGTCAACCTTTTTCTCTACCTTTCCAGAACTCAGATTCTTGTCTTATTGCTTTGGCTAGAATCGCCAGTACAATGTTAAACGATAGCATTGATAGCATGCAAATGGAAAATGGCAAGAGCAAAACAATGGGCAGTTGGATTGATCCAACACTGATAGAATAGAAAAGAATTAAGGATGTTGGTGAAGTTTATATTTGAAACTATTGACTGTGGTAACCCAGCTGGATGGTGATGATGATGATGGCCAATATTTAATGAGTGAGTGTTGCTCCATTTCAGAAACTGCTAAATATTTTACAGTTGTATCATTTTTCATCTTAAGAAAATCATATGAGGAAGGTAACTACTATTATCACCATCTTAGGGATGAGGAAATAAGTCCTAGAGAAGTTTAGTGACTTGTTCCTGGTCATACAACTAGTGATTGGTAGATCTAGGCCATCTCCGTCAGAATACTTAACATTAGATGATCTGTTAATTCTTTAGCTCTGTGAAGGACAGAAATAAAGATAATGGACTTCAACTCCAGCAAAAGTGACTTTAAGGGTCATTTTCACTTCTTTCTCAAATATGTCTCTGATTACTTTCTCAGGAGGTTTTATAAACTAGGATATAAATCCATGTGTTGAGCATCATGGGACATTCAAAGATAGCTAAATCACCATTTCCTCAGAGATTTCAGTATATTGAAGGAGACAAATGAGAAAGTGACCAATCATAATTTTAGAATAATAAAAGAAGTGTTAAAAGTGTAAGTAAAATGCTACTTGGGATGATAGGCAGGGAATAGATTAGATAACCTTTCTCTTTCTTGCTGGTGATTCTGCAACTGAGTCTTTACACTTCAACTGTCTGATTTCTGTACTCACTGACAAAAGCAAAAGGAGAGAGATGGGTGAATTTCCATGAAGGCTTGTCCATGCACTTGTTTTTTTTAATGAACAGAATAGAAGGGAAAAAATGACAGTATACTATCCAGTTAAGTAATAATTTTATAAAATATGATTACCACTTCAAAAACCAAAATATCCTGATTTAAATTTTAAAAGGCCAGTGCTATTACAAATATATTTAAGCTCTGAATTTTAGTCCTACTGTACAAAAAGAGCTTCATGTTACCAGTGGACGTGGGTGTGGGTGGCTCTAAGATTCATTTGCATAATTGTTAGTAATGCAGAGCAGGGTACAGGCATCAGCTGGGAAATAATCTCTTTAAAAGGCCTGAACTTGCATAAGCAAATCTTGGGTGAACTTCTTCTAAATAAATGCCATAAAAATAAAGAAAAATGCGCCCAAATGCAGTAGGGTGAAATGAGAGAACCCATCAGTTGGTGATGTCTTCAGGGAAAGCACAAGACACTGACATTGTATAAAGTTCTTAATAGAATCAGATTTAAGTGCACAGAAAATTTTGATAGGTTTACTTGGCTTGTCTCTACTTCCAGGCATTCACTTTTCTAAAAATCAGTACTTTTTAAATTCACTTTTGAAGGCTTTGGAGTAATTACACACATGTATGTGTTTATTGGAGCCCCGGTGGCGTAGTGGGTAAGAGCTCGGCTGCTAACCGAAACGGCAGCAGTTTGAACCCATTAGCTGCTCCCTGGAAACCCTATGGGGCAGTTCTACTCTGTCCTATAAGGTTGCTGTGAGTCTCCACAGCAATGGGCTTGGTTTGGGTTTTTATGTGTATATTAGTGATCGACTACTAACCGAAAGGTCGGTAGTTTGAAACCACCAGCGGCTCCCAGGAGAAAGATGTGGCAGTCTGCTTCCATAGAGATTTACAGCCTTGGAAACCCTATGGGGTCGGTATGAGCCCCAATCAACTCCACAGGAGTGAGTTTGAGGTTTTTTTTGTTTTGTTTTGTTTTATGTATATTAAGCAACATCATGATAAATGGAGAAAATATTGAAGTTGTTAATGATTTCATTTTACTTGCATGCACAACCAACACCCATGGAAGGAGCAGTCAAGAAATTAAACAAATATATTGCATTAGGCAAATCTGCTGCAAAAGACTTCTTTAAGGTGTCAAAAAGCAAAGATGTCATTTTGAGAACTAAAGTAGGCCTGACCCAAGTCGTAGTATTTTCAGTCACCTCATATGCATGCAAAAGCTGGACAGTGAATAAGGAAGATCGAAGAAGAATTGATGCCTTTGAATTATGGTGTTGGAAAAGAATATTGAATGAACTGCCAGAAGAATGAACAAATCTGTCTGAGAAGAAGTACAGCCAGAATGCTCCTTAGGAGCGAAGATGGAGAGACTTTGTCTCTTGTACTTTGGACATGTTATTAGGAAGAACCAGTCCCTGGAGAAGGAAATCATACTTGGTAAAGTAGAGGGTCGGTGAAAAAGAGGAAGACCCTCAATGAGATGGATTCACACAGTGGCTGCAACAGTGGGCTCAAACATAGCAACGATCGTGAGGATGGTGCAGGACTGGGCAGTGTTTCATTTCTGTTGTATACCAGGTCGCTATGAGTGGGAACCAGCTAGACAGCAAATAACAACAACATGCGTGTTTTGCTACTATTCTTTTCTACTCTCCTGTTGCCACCATCAGCACATATTCTAGAAGTGGTTTAACTCATTCCTCCGCATTCTGCGTGGTTTTTGTTGATGGTGAGAGGTTTGTCGGAGGAATTGAGGGAAGTTTGACAACCGAATATGTATCATTTTAGGACCTTTATGTTCTTTAATGTTGGAAGCAACTTTATTTTTTTCATGTGGGAAAAATAGGTCTATATCCCATTTTATTTTCAACTTGATTTAGAGAGTTTTTATGTGACTAACAAGTTATGACTCATGCTGTTGTTGGTCTGTAATTAACACAGGCCTAAGATCCATGACAAACCCACTCTTCTGTGAGATTTCTAGCAGTTGTGAGCCTTAGACTCACCCATCTTCTTTCTCTATCCTGAAGATGTATCAGGTAATCATTGTCTAATTAAAGCCACTGAAACTAAGAAAAGCATCTATTTACTGCACGTCTTGGAATGTTAATTTAAACAAGATGGTATTTCCTCTTACACTGTTTTCATCTATTTACTTAAGTCATCATTTCTTCTCAGAATATGCCTCCTGTTCCCAAATGAACAATGTGTTTTTTCCCGGTGTACTGCTTTATAAAACGAAGTGAGAATTATAACGTGAAAAATCCTGGTGAGACTACTTTTCCTGCTGAGCTCACGTTCTATTAACAATCCCTGAAGCATTCATTGTTGGCTTTTATAGACTCCTCTTGAAAAATCAGAGTCAAAACTTTTTGAAGGGATTAGGAACCGAAAGAAAAAGAAAAAAAAAAGGAGAAAGAATCCGGTATGAAACAAGTACACTTGGGATGAAGCTGCCTGGGAAAGAAAAAAGAAGTCATCAGAATAGCACATTTGCAAGCCACAGGGAGAGATAACGTTAGAAAGACAGCATTGTGTATGCATAGAGGCCAGGGTTGCAGGAGGAGAGAACAGAAACATTCCCATTGCTACCTGCAGGAAATTCTCATGCTGCAACTCATCACACAGCAGGCAATGAGTGAGAATAGAGGGGACCAGGCAGCCGCCTGGGTTGCCATAAAAGATAAGGAAGTGGAGAGAACAAAGAGAGCAAGAGGCTGCAACCTAAAATAAGGCAGATTAAGGGTACAGGGAGATTTAAAATGTCAAACAAGCACAAGGGAAGCTGAATAAAGTACAAGTTGCTACTGAATGGATGTCATTACTAAAATTAAATGCAACTGTGTATTACATAGCAATTACTATTGACATTGCTTGATGTAGATTAACAGTCTATACTGTGGGTGGGGGAGGCATATACCATATGTCTTCTTCATTTTCTCAGAATTTATATGATAAGATAAATCTCTGCTTCATCAAGTAGATATTCGAAGATAGGGCTCCATTAAAAATTCAGATTCAAGTAAAACTGAGATTTGAATTCTTTCAGCAAAAGATTTCATATTATAATTGGAATGGCACTGAAGATTCTCAATCCTCAGTCCAGGATATAATCTGTTGTTATTGTTGTTAGGTGCTGTAGAGTCGGTTCCGACTCATAGCAACCTATGTACAACAGAACAAAACACTGCCCAGTCCTGCACCATTCTCACAATCGTTGTTATGCTTAAGCCTATTGTTGCAGCCACCGTGGCAGTCCATCTCTTTGAAGGTCTTCTTCTTTTCCGCACACCCTCTACTTTACCAAGCATGATGTCCTTCTCCAGGGACTGATCCCTCCAGATATAATCTAAAGCCTACAGTTGGGCCCATCCTCAGGGATAACAGCCCTGTTTTCCTCAGAAATGTTCAAGTGACTCTCTGAATCCATGCATAACATTGTGTCTATAACAACAGGAAACTATTTTAATAATTCAATAGAAAGATTATTTCATTTTTTTAAAGTTATATCTTGGCTGTTTTATCATAATAGTTATGCACTCCTCTTATGCCCTGGTCTGTCCCATAGGGTTGCTATGAGCCTAAATCAACTCAATGCCAATAGATTTGGTTTGGTTTTCTCATTTCACTTACAACTCCTATCAGCCTCAGTTTCCTCATCTTTAAAATGAAATAATAATAATGGCAAACTCGACAGGTAATTAAGAAGATTAAAACCAGACTATAAATGTAAAGCATTTATCTGAACAACTAAGCCATTTGTTGAACTAGTGTAGTGATTTTGACGGAGTTCGGGGCTGATCAAGGAAAATGATAGGACCACATGATAGCAGTGTTGCACAAGCTATTTATTGGCGCCCACAACATTGACAGCTGTGTACAGGGGGCAATCCCACACAGCAGGAGGTCTTCCAGAGGCAAACTGCAGCAGCAGCACAGGGGGCCACCAGAATAGGAAGAGACAAGGAAACTCCTGGGGAACGGGTTGGGGAGAGAAGGCTTATGTATGCCTAGGCAATGTTCTTCTGCAGCAAGATAGCAAGTCTCTGGGTTAGAGAGCTCTGAGGAGAGCAGCAACTTGGGGGTCCTTATAACTACAGGGTTTTTATCTTGTCTATGGCTAGTAGATGCTGGGTGAGATTTCTTGGAATATGTAAAGAAGACAGACTCTAAGCGACTAAAAATCTACTAATCTGGGCTATTTTTAAAACAATTGCATGTATACAAATTTGAGTCTGGCACTGGCAAGCTTTTTTTGGGCTAATGGGTCTCAACTTGCTATGAACAAGTAAATGGCCTGTGGCCAATACATAGAGGCCATTTTTGGCTCATTATATAACAACTAGCAAGCCTAGGTGGCTGCACAGGAGTTGATGAGAAGTAGTTGGATTTTCAATATATTTTGAAAGTAGAGCCGATAGAACTTACTGATGGATTACAGAATGTGAGAGAAAGGAAAAAAAACAAAGATCATTCCTTGATTTTTGTCCCAAGAAACTGGAAGCTGGGTGGAACAGATTCATGGCTGGGGGTGGGGGGTTTGGAACAAGGCCAGGAATTTGGTTTCAGACATTTTGAGTTTGAGATCTCTTCTTAGACATCCAAGTGGAGATGTTAAGTAGACATCATAAAGTGAGCTTTCCTATAGGACTAGAATATAGCTGAAGAAAGAACTACACCTTCTCCTCACTTATCAATTCTCATCATCTGACATTTCATATTTACAATAGTAAAAAATCTACTCTCTGACTGTTTTGCACATTAACAATGTACATCTGGCACTAATGACTGCTGAGGTGTGAAGCAAGATAAACGCTGGCTTTACATGGTTAACATTATGTGTCAACTTGGCTGGGCCATGATTCTCAGTAGTTTGGCAGTTATCTAATGATGTAACTTTGCAGTTGTATAGTGATACAGTCATCCTCCATTTTGTGATCTGATGTGGCCATCCTCCGTTTTTGCATAACACTGACTTTGCATAACAACCTGGTCTTTGGAAACTAACCATGTCAATAAGTGAGGACAGAGTGTATTTTGACCAAATAATCTATACCAAAAGTTCATGTATATGGCCAACAATATTCATAAAACCAAGGATACAATAGAAATCTCTGTAATTGTTTAAAATAGAAAAATTTGGCCACGAGTCCTACAAATGAGCATATGTGAACTCAGAACATTGATTCACAAGGCCATGTACCCCCAGATTTCCCAAGAGAACTTTATTTTCAAATACTGTATTTTGTGTATGGTTCTCTTAAACCTTACAAATATTCTGGAAATTCTAAAATCTTATAAGACTGCTTCTTGTATGTAAAAGTCACCTGGAGTCCCTGAGTGGCACAAATGGTCAAGCACTCAACTACTAGCTGAAAAGATTGCTGGTTCATACCCACCCACAGGCACCTGGAAAGACAGGCCTGGTGATCTGCTTCCAAAAGGTCACAGCCTTGAAAACCCTGTGGAGCAGTTCTACTCTGCACACATGGGGTCTCCAAGAGTTAGAATCAACTTCGCAGCAACTACCAACAACAACAACATCAGTAAAAGAAGTGCACCAAATATAACGTCTCTTTCAGTGCTAACGTGCTATGATTTTTAAAAAGTAATATAAAAATAGCCTAAACATATCTGGTTAGACAATATATTGCCATTTTTGGTTTGGAAAAGGTTAACACTGTAGTGCAGTATAAATATTATATACAACTCCTAAAACAACTCTATAGCATCATAAATTCAACCTATTAATATCTAGTTGTGCTAATCAACTAGTAAGTTATTGCATGGTTATAGGATAGAGGCCTTTTTACAGATGATTTGGATGACCTAGAATTCTTCAGAAAAATGATGATGTTGTTGTTAGGTGCCGTTGAGTTAGTTCTGACTCATAGTGACCCTGTCTGTGTACAACAGAATGAAACACTGCCCAGTCCTGCACCATCCTCACAGTAAGTGCCATGTTTGAACTTATTGTTGCAGCCGCTATATCAATCCATCTCATTGAGGGTCTTCACCTTTTTCTCTGATCCTCTACTTTACCAAGCATGACTTCCTTCGCCAGGGACTGGTCCCTCCTAATAACTTGTCCATAGTACGTGAGAAGTCTCGCGATCCTCACTCCTAAGGAACATTCTGGCTGTACTTCTTCCAAGACAGATTTATTCCTTCTTCTGGCAGTTCATTCAGTATTCTTTTCCAACATCATAACTCAAAGGCATCAATTTTTCTTTGGTCTTCCTTAATCATTGTCCAGCTTTCACATGCATATGAAGCGATGGAAAATACCATGCTTAGGTCAGGTGCACCTTTGTCCTCAAAGTGACATCTTTGCTTTTTAACACTTTAAAGAGGTCTTTTGCAGCAGATTTGCCCAGCACAATACATCATTTGATTTCTTGACTGTTGCTTCCATGGGCGTTGATTGTGGATCCAAATAAAATGAAATTGTTGACAACTTCAATATTTTCTCCATTTATCATGATGTTGCTGTTCTAGTTATTAGGAATATCATTATCATAGAAAAATGATACAACATCTGAAATTTCACCCTCTTTTTTCAACTTACTCATTTTTTCCTACAAAGCAGAGGTCATCATATTAGAGCAACTCTGTCATTTATTGGTCCAATAAACACTTGTTATTGATGGTGATTATGAGGCCAGTGATGTATCTCACAGATATATTCAAGTAAAGACTTATCTCACATTCCCCCCTCCACCCTCCATCCACCCACCTCTTACCATTGCTAGTTATTGAAGGTGTAAAACTGAATAATGCCACCAAGGAGAGACCTGGACAGTTGCAGGAGAAACACACTAACCTTTACTGAGCATCTACAATGTGCCGAGCACTAGAACCTACTCTTTTACCTTGATTCAGCAGCAAAATCGATTTATCAGTTCTCAGTGCTACAAAGAAGTGAGCACTTCATACTTACGTGAAAAGTTTTAAAGACAATCGCCAAACTGTAATGCTAGAATTAAAAAAAAAAAAGTCTCCAAGCCCTTTCAGAGATTAGATAAGGCGCTCCTGGCTGTTTGTATCCCTGTGTGCAGAAAGCTCTGTGGTAGAATACAAGACAGAGAACTGAGATTAGAGTTGAATGGTGCTGGGAACGTGCCCAGACTCCAAGAGGCTCTGCTTATCCTCAGCCAGTAGGCACAATATTCTCTGCCAGAAGAGGGCAAGATTAGCTCAGAGTGAGGATTGGTCATTTGTGCGGCAACTTCCTATCCTAGAGAGCTATTGTGGGGGTTGAGGGGAGAGGCATGTGTGTGGAAGATGAGGCTGATTAGGTTGATTACGATGTCTGCCAGTGGCTGCCTCTGTTGGAGGCTGTGTGCAGGGTGGTATGAACTCTACCTGACTGTGGCATCACTGGCACCATTTGAGGGGGTGAAACACTAGGGCACATCATGATCAAAGCCATCTTGCCTAGGTTCTCATTCTTAATGCAAATAGTTTTGTATTTTAGACATCATCAGGTAAAAATTTTCATCTGTTAAGTAAAAGGGAAGCAGGGTTTCCAAGCTCTGCAAAACCATCACATCAGGAGGCTCTAGAAAGAATGCTGACTATCAAGACTGATGTCAAACATCTGGCCCTTGTAAGAGCACGTAACTCTCCAAAGAGAATTCAAGTCTTTGGAAGTGGAATGAACTCCATCCCAGGCAGCTGAAAAAAACTTGTAAATGAGATTAATAAACCATCGTCCACCATTGTGGGGGAAGTTTGGAATATGGGAAAGGTGCTGGAAGTCAGAGATAGGCAAATGCTATTGCTGATTTATTATTACTTGAGAAATTTCAAGAGCCAGGGAATTTCATATTCATCAAAAGTAGTATTTTAGAATGGCTTATTTAATAGATAGGCATATGAGAAGGTGTCCTTGGGATCCTGTATGTCCTTGAGATCCTTATTTCCTTGTTAGCTAGATGTACTAGATGTTTCTGTCTGTATTTACTTTGATAATACTCAAGTTACTGCTATATTCAAATCTAGGTTTCAGTAAAGCAGTTGACAAAATCAGACGTGAAAGTCTTAGGAAAATGTTTAATTGTTTAATTGTTTTAATTGTTTAAGGGTAGGTATAGATGGTTGGATCAACATTTTCTAAAAGTGTCAATTCAGATTTTGTAGAAAATTTTCAAAATTTGAATGAGGATATTTGGATAAAGGACCCTTCATACTCAGATAATCTGTCATTCCAAGACTCTTACCAGACAACTATGCTATCACCATTAATGCTGGCTAAAAAGTCTAGAAAAATGTAACAAATTAAATGCCACATAACTGAAATTGCCTGCTGTATGTAGTTATGCAATGAATGCATTAAAAAAATGGAGTTGTATAATATGACCATTCATATTAGAAACCAGCACTCACCTAAAAGGCAACCACACCATCTTGTTTAATCCGTACCACAATGAAAAAATGTATCAGTGTATACCAATGTCCTAGAGGCTTAATTTTAAAACAGAATAATGTCATCTCTGTAATCATGCAAGATCACTCTAGAATTCTAGATTCATCAATCCCCCATTCGCCCTGAGTTCTGATAGTAATCTTGAAAGCAGAATGGTTTGAATGTCCATACATTTGCATGTAGGCTCTCAGAGGTTCTCAGATCTAGGATTAATAATAATAATTGCTGTGTTAACAACATCATGAATGCTAAACTTTATGGTCGATTTAAAGGAGATTAAGGGTCATTTTACCATGTGTAATTTCTTGTCTTTTTCATTATATTTAGAGCCTAATCGCCATTAAGATGCTACTGTACTGTTTGCATTAATTATATAGGCACTATCTCAGAATAATGGACAAAGATCTCTTTCCCCAAAGAAAATCAATTAACATATACTAGGTGCTCGCTATATGAAGGAGCCCTAGTAACGCAATGGTTAAGAGCTCGGCTGCTAACCAAAAGGTCAGTGGTTTGAATCCAACAGCCACTCCTTGGAAACTAAAAAGAAGCTCACCTAAGATACAGAAGACCTAAAGGGCACAATCAGCCAACTCAATCTCATAGACATATATAGAACACTCCACCCTACAGCTGCGAAGTACACATTCTTTTCCAATGCACATGGAACATTCTCCAGAATAGACCACATCTTAGGCCACAGAGCAATCCTCAACAAGATCCAAAATGCTGAGATAATACAAAGTATCTTCTCTGACCACAACGCCATCAAGGTAGAAATTAACAACAGAGAGAGCAAGGAAAAAAAAATCAATTACATGGAAACTAAACAACACCCTGCTTACAAACCACTGGGTAATAGAAGAAATCAGAGATAGAATCAAAAAATTCCTAGACTCAAAAGAGAATGAAAACACATCATACCAAAACCTTTGGGACACAGCAAAGACAATCCTCAGAGGACTATTTATGGCAATAGATGCACACATCAAAAAAGAAGAAAGGGACAAAATCAAAACATTAACTAGACAACTCAAACAAACAGAAAACAGCAAAAAAGCCCTCAGCTACCAGAAGAAAGGAAATAATAAAGATCAGAGCAGAAATAAATGAAATAAAGAATAGAAAAACAATAGAAAGAATCAACAAAACCAAAAGTTTGTTCTTTGAAAGAATCAACAAGCCACTGGCCAAACTGACAAAAGAAAAACAGGAGAGGATGCAAATAACCCAAGTAAGAAATGAAGTGGGTGACATAACGACAGACCCAACTGAAATAAAAAGGATCATAACAAGTATTATGAAAAACAGTACTCCAACAAATTTGAAAACCTAGACGAAATGGATAATTTTCTAAAAACACACTACTTACCCAAACTACAACAAAGTGATGTTGAAAATCTGAACAGACCCATAAGAGAAGAGATTGAAAAGGTAATAAAAAAAATTCCCAACAACAAAAAAAGCCCTGGCTCCCAGAAAGCCGAAGGGGACAAGGAAGCTGGTGATAGGGAACCCAAGGTTGAGTAAGGTTATTATTGATGTGTTGTGAGATTGTTAACTATTGTCATAGGGCAACATGTGTAGCAATTGTTAAATGAGAAACTATTTTGTTCTGTATGCCTTCATCTTAAGTGAGAATAACAGCACAATTCGAAGAACATAGTCAATGTCACTGAACTGTGCATGTAGACATTTTTGAAATGGTGTATCTTTGGCTATGTGTATTTTCACCCAAAAAAAAAAAAAGAGGTTGAGAAGTTAGAGGGTTGATATGTTGTGGGGTTGTTAACCAATGTTATAAAACAACATGTGTACTTCTGTTTCATGCGAAACTATTTGTTCTGTAAGCCTTCACCTGAAATACAATAAAAAATAA
>NW_004444019.1:11381849-11392065 GCF_000243295.1 Trichechus manatus latirostris
TCTTTACTGGTATTCTTGGGGGTTATCTGGCGACATCCTGGTTTTCTTGTCCCAAGATGGGTGCTTTGTTCGGTTTTTCATCCTTAGATCATTATCACTTGTTTTCCACCCTCCAAGGAGGAACATCGGTTAATCTTAAACCTTTGGTAGAGACTGGAAGCGGAGGGAAAAATATGATCATGAGACAATGTGGGGGTTAGCAATGGGGAGTAAATAATAGTGAGCCCACCTCAGTAAGAACATCCTTTGGAAGACTTATTTTCTTCTGGTAATAATCATAGGTTTATAGGTATTTATCCTCATCATTTTCTGCTACTCAGGTGACATTTGCAAGGCAGCTCACTAAGGTTAAGTGTATAATCCATGGCCATTCCTTCATTTAATAAATTTTAATTAAGCATCTACTATGTGCCAGGCATGGAGCTCCGGTGGCATAGTGGTTAAGAGCTCGGCTGCTAACCAGAAGATAGGCAATTCAAATCCACCAGCTGCTCCTTGGAAACCCTAGGGGGGCAGTTCTACTCTGTCCTATAGGGTCGCTATGAGTCAGAAGAAATGACTTGACAGCAACAGTTTTTTGTTTTTTTTTTAATGTTCCAGGCACAATATTTGGCACAATCACATTAGAAATATTGCCTCTACTACATGCTCCTACATTTTGAAATTATACCTGAGAGGCCTAGCCCTTGCCAAGTCATCCCAAAATTCTAACCACACAGCTCCTGTTACTATAACTTTGTTTAATTATCAATAGATTTTTTTTCTCATAATCTATTCCTCCTACTCTAGTTAATACAGAAATGATTCTAATGTTTTATGAAGTTCCAATCCTATATAACTATTAGATATTGTGAGCTACCTTCACATCTAAAAGTATTATAAGAGTTTGTTCTATAAATTAAATTGAAAATAATTTTGCTTAGGACTTTATAGTTGCCTTAAGGATAACTGAAGACATTCTAGAACACTAAAATTCAAATAATCACACTGCAGAACAGTCCTTCCAGGATGCCTTGGTATCAGTCACCTCTATTGACTCAAGTGAGTTAAAGCAATTTTTTGACACTTGAAACTTTACTTATACCGTTTCCTAGGAAGCATAGGCTATACTCCTACCCACTCCCATGGGGCCCATATATTATGTTTAAAGAGGAAGTGATTTCAAAAATGGCCATGAATACAGTTACCCAGTGCTTTACTGCTTTCCCATTTCTTTGCCAGCATTCAACCCAAAAGCTGTCACTGTTATCTCTTTTACAGCTACTTGAGTAGCACTGAGCTTTGACAGAAGGTCATAACACCTTTGTTAGACATGATACGCAAATTCCAAGAACTTATGTCTCAAGTTTTTATTCTGAAAGCAAGAAAGGCCAAAACATAAATTTCTTTGTGAATCACATATTAAGAGGTGGTGTAAATGAATTTTCCTCTAGCTTTGTCTTGGTTGACAGTTCTTCTGGTATAAGGTTGATTTTTTTTTTATTTCTCATGGAGACTGTCAGATCTGTCTGATGAAATGAAAACTTTAACAGAATATTATTTACATAAAATCACTCACTTCTGGAGGCTAAAGAGAAAAATTTGTCTTACACAGAGGGAAATTCAGGCACATTCCATTGGTTGTCTTATTTTGATTATCAAAAATAACATTTTGAATTCAATATGATAACTCCGATGTTTCAGATGATTATTAATCTCAGAGAGAGTAAATAACATGGCCACACAATTATCATGTGGTCAACAGGGATTTGAATAGATCTTCCCCCAAAACTAAAGCCCAAACTCTAAAGCAATAGGATATAGTCTCTTAGTTGTCCATGGTTTCCTTCCTAATGATGAAGGACAGGCAATGATGGTACCTGAGGATGTCCATGTGAACACACATACGTTGATTCAGTAGCTTTAAGCTGAGGCTTTGGAGTCTTTATGTTTAAAAAGTCCCACAGGTGATTCAGATGCTCACCCCAGGTTGAGAACCACCACCTGCTACTTTACCTTTGGCTGGGCTGTGAAGTGACAGAAATGTTGGCCATACATCTGATGAATAATTCAGAATTATGCCATTGAGAACATGATTGTTTTTTTTTTTTAGAAGAGGACTTTTTGAAGAGAAAAAAGACAACATACAATTATACGAAATCTTTAAGAAAATACAAAACTGAAGAGAATCAGGGTTAGGAGGAACATTAACTGACACTTTGAAGTATTCATTACTATGTACAGTATAATAAGCTTGATTTACATGTTATTTAACCACTGATGATATATTTAGTCTACCCATAATAGACCTAACACATTCATTTAACTATTTATATTGAAACTGTTAGTTTTTTTTTAAAGAATAGAAAAAGGACTTTAGAGGCGTTTCTCTTAAACCCAAAATGATCTATATTAATTCTTGAAGGGTTTATAAAGTGTAAGAGCTCAGAAAGTCTTTGTCTTTACTCTACAAAATCTATTTATTCACTAGAAAATTCACCGGGATCCTTATTAGGTGAGTCAGACAAATTAGAGACTCCAGAGTTTTGGACATTGCAGAAATTATTTAATACAATTTGCTTGAATTACAAAATTTCATGTCTCAATATATACATGAGTTGAGTTTTAAAAGTCCATTTCTTAGCAAGCCATATTTATGACAATGTTACTTGTAAGTTATTATAAAGTACCCCAATGAGAATTTGTGAAGGCGGCTACCATGTAATTGATATGTCATATATTTGCCCTGAAAAATAGTAGATGGGAGGTAAAGAATCACTTAACCTCCAGCAATTTGGCCTTTGTCCTTGATTCCTGAGGGATAACCCTTGCAATATCCAGAGTATTTGATGTGCTTTTATTATTTAAGGCCTCCAGACCACCATACCTGAGGGTTTGTGCTAATCTGGCCAGGCCACAAAGATTACCAGGTGACCTGATATCAGCTGACCTCAGAGAGGGGTAAGGGCATGAGTCAATCAATCATGCCTATGCAATGAGGCTTCAATCATGCCTACATAATGAAGCCAACAAAGGTTCTAGACACAGAAGCTCCGTGAGCTTTCTGCATGTCAAAAAACATCTGCTGTCAGAGAGGGTACTTGCACTTTTTGGGACATGGAAGCTCCACATTCACACCCTCCCAGACCTCACCCTATGCATCTCTTTTTTATACTAGTCCTGATTTGTATCCTTTTTTTGCTATAATCTATAATCGTGAGTACAGTATAGCACTTACCATGAACTTTGTGAGTCGTTCCAGCCAATTATCGAACCCAAAGAAGTGGTGGCGCCAGCAGGTCAGAAGTGAGAGGGGCCAGGAACTCCTGAGCTTACAGCTGGTATCCTAAGAGGGTAGAGGAAACCACCAAATTTGTAGCCAACAGGTTAGAAATGAGACTGTCAAGTGGACTCCCAAATTTGTGGCTGGCATCTGCCTATTTGGCAGTCTGAAGGACAGTATCCTTTAAACCTGTAAGATCTGATCTAGCTCCTGGTAGCTAGGGTCAGAGAAAGAAGTGCTGCATGGGCAGTTGGTGTCAGAATTGAACAGAAGTGAAAAGTGAGGATTGCTTATACCCTCATAGACAATGACAGAAAAAATAGATGTTTGATATATTTGACATTTGACATGTTATATACCACATAGTAGAAAAGAATACGTCTATAAACACATTATTTAAAACGAGTTTTTTAATTAATTCCTATAATGAGTATAAATGCATTGTTGGAAACGTCAGAAAGAAAGCAAGTTTTAAGTTTGTATGTGTACTGTACCCCAAAGATACCCTATGTAGATTATTTTCTCAGTAAACTGCATTAATGATGATCTCCATTAAATGTTCAGAGGATTTATGGTAGAGGATCTGAAGGAACTATCTAGGTATTTTTAAAAACTTTTAGAGTACTGGTTCTCAAATCTTAATTAATAAGCAACTGAGGTACTTGTTTAAAATGTAGATTCCGGGCTCTAATTGCCAAGATTCAGACTCAGAAGTTCAAGAATCCAGGAGTCTATATTTTTTCACAAGTATACAGCAAGAGGCAGTAAAAGTTTGTCTAGAACAGTTTTGCTTTTCACTTGTTGCCATGATATATTATTCATACCCACTTTCACTCTCAGCGCCCTGGTTTGAATGCTAAATTATGGTCAGCTGAAGCGTAAACAAAAAAACCAAACCCATTGCCATCGAGTCGATTCCAACTCATAGCGACCCCTATAGGACAAAGTAGAACTTCCCCATAGGGTTTCCAAGGAGTGTCTGGTGGATTCAAACTGCCGACCTTTTGGTTAGCAGCCTGAGCTCTTAACCACTGTCCTAGGGCACCCAAAATTCCCTACAGTCTCCCAAGTGTAAAAACAATCATCCTTCCTTGGTACATTTAAGATCTGTTTCTCTTATACATAATATTACAGTGAATATCGCTGTATATGGCTTGTCCTTATTGCAGATCATTTACTAAGGCTAGATTCATAATAGTAGGATTACTGGATCAAGCAGTATGATGATTTTTGAGGCTCATGATACATATATTTCCAAATTACCTGGAAAATGAGTTTGTACTCTTTACATATTCTGTATATGTAAATTGCTGGTTTATCACAAGTTTCATTATTTTTATGAGAAAATATTATATTTGCTTTTCTTAATTTACATTTCTTTGATTACTAGTTAGGTCAGACATATTTATCCATAATTTGCCTTTTTTTAAATTTTTATTTGTATTGTTGCCTATTTGCTAATTGGGATCCTAATGTTTTTTTTCCAGATTTGGAAGAGTTTTATAGTCTATGGCTATCGGCATATTGTTAACCATGCTATGCTTTTCCAACCAGATTGTGATCTACCGTTTAAATTTCAATGTATTCTTTTGGATCACATAGAAATTTAAATTTTTTTTTATTACTTCTTACTTTGTTATATTGTACATGCTCTTAAAAGTCTGCCTTCATATTGATTTTCCAGAAATAATCATTCATAGTTTTATTTAGAATTTTTTGGGCTTTATTACTTACAGCTAACCCTAGTATGGAGCCCCGGTGGCACAATGGTTAAGAGCTCGGCTGCTAACCAAAAGGTCAACAGTTAAAATCCACCAGCCGCTCCTCAGAAACCCTATTAAGGCAGTTCTACTCTGTCCTATAGGGTCACTATGAGTCAGAATCGACTCGATGGTAACAGATTTGGTTTGGGGTTGGTAACTCCGGTGTATCTAGAATTTCTGGATGGTGAATGAATGATGTGAGACAAAGACTTCAGATGATTTTTTTCTTCATAAATAGCTAACCACTACAAGGATTTATTAATTCCTCCCTTCTCCACTAATTGTGACATTTCTTTCATTATAAATAAAATGAACTTCTGCTTATGATTCTTTCTAGGCTATTTCTTTACTTCCTTGATATGTCTCTCCATCTATTCTTATGACAGTTACATATCATCTTAACTTTTATACTTTATATTTTGGTTAAAATATAAACTTTCAAAACAGTTTATGACAAGTCATGATAAATGATTTTACTTCATTTGGAGAAGAAATTGTCACCTTCAACCTTCATTTGCAAAACAGGCTAGTTCAAGATTCTAAGCAAGCCAGTAAAGATTTTCCATAAAAGTGAATTTTAAGTACTTTTTAAAAGAAGATGTCACTTAAAAGATATAATGTTCCAAGCCCACATCATTAAAAGAATAAAGGCTTAAAGGTGCCTAAAATCAAAAAACTCATTGCCATCAAGTCAATTCCAATTCATAGCGACCCTATAGGACAGAGTAGAACTACCACATAGGGATTCCAAGGAACGGCTGGTGGATTCAAACTGCTGCCCTTTTGGTAGCAGCTGAACTCTTAACCACTGCTCCACCAGGGCTCCTAAAGGTGCCTATTCTCTGTTAATTGTTCCTAATCAACTTTCATGCTGTGACACCAATGGACATGTAGTCTTTTTCTTTTCCTAAGTGATTAGTCCATACAAGAAACCATAACAGGTAATTATCATGACCCTTGAGATTTTGATAGAGACATTACCACACAGTGTAATTTTTAGACAGATATCCTAAACTGCTTTATCTTTAGTCTTTTCAATGACATATATCCTAAAAATTCTTAAACTTCAAGTTAGGGTTTTTTGGTTTTGTTTTTATAGCCTTCCATTTATTTGGGGTTATATCTGTCCCTTAATAGAGTTTTAAACATAGTTCTTGTTTATTGAAGTGTAACACACAAGAGAGATATGTATACATCATATATGTTTAGCTCAGTGAATTATTGCAGGGTGATCACATTCATATAATCACCACTCCTCTCATGCTGCCATCTTCCCAGAAGTCTCTTCAAGTTAGTTTTAAACCTGCCTAAATGCTGGAATTGCATCTTACTGCTAAGAGGAAGAGGTCATCTGCTCCACTAGCTCCATCAGCCTAGATGAAGAGTCCTAGTCCAAGACTGGCTCAAATTTACAAAGGCCTAGTGGTTAAGCTGGAACATGAGTACATGTCTCCTGAATGTTGTTTCAATATTCTCAACCCTGCCCCTCACTGTTTTCATATAATTCCATGCCATTGTCTTGTTGCCTCATTGAGGTAGAGTCACAAGAGTTCATTGCTATGTAAGATAGATATGTGTATTTTCTTGTATTAAAAAACAAAAATCACGCACAGCTCAGTCTGAACCAGTAATATTAATAGAAAAGTTTTGACAAGGAAAAACATTTTCTTCCACAACTTCCTTTACCAATTAAGTGTATTAGTTCAACATTTCTACCATCAAGAATTTGCCTTTTTGATCCTTATTTTTCCCTAGCATTTATCTCAAGAATAGATTTGATGCATTGAACACTAATGGCCAAAAACCATATGAGTTGTGGGATGACATCAAGGACATCACATACGAAGAAAGCAAAGGGACATTAAAAAGACAGTAAAGAAATAAAGACCAGAATGTATGTCAGAAGAGACTCTGAAACTTTCTCTTGAATGTAGAGTAGCTAAAGCAAATGAAAGAAATAATAAAGTAAAAGAGCTAAACAGAAGATTTCAAAGGGCAGCTCGAGAAGACAAAGTATTATAATGAAATGTGCAAAGACCTGGAGTTAGAAAACCAAAAGGGAAGAGCATGCTTGGCATTTATCAAGCTGAAAGAACTGAAGAAAAAATTCAAGCCTCAAGGTACAATATTGAAGAATTCTATGGGCAAAATACTGAACGATGCAAGAAGCATTAAAATAATATGGAAGGAATACACAGAGTCACTGTACTAAAAAGAACTGGTCAATGTTCAATCATTTCAGGAGGCAGCATATGATCAAGAACCAATAGTATTGAAGGAAGAAGTCCAAACTGCACTGAAGGCAATGGCGAAAAACCAGTCTCCAGGAATTCATGGAATACCAACTGAGATGCTTCAACAAATGAATGCAGCACTGAAAGTGCTTACTTGTCTATGCCAAGAAATTTGGAAGACAGCTACCTGGCCAACTGACTGGAAGAGATCCGTATTTGTGCCCATTCCAAAGAAAGGTGATCCAACAATGCAGAAATTGCTGAACAATATCATTAATATCACACACAAGTAAAATTTTGCTGAAGATCATTCAAAAATGGTTGCAGCAGTACATCCACAGGGAACTGCCAGAAATTCAAGCCAGATTCAGAAGAGGATGTGGAACAAGGGGTATCATTGCTGATGTCAAATGGATCTTGGCTGAAAGGAGAGAATACCAGAAAGATATTTACTTGTGTTTTATTGACTGTGCAAAGGCATTCGACTGTCTGGATCACAACAAATTATGGATAACATTGCAAAGAATGGAAATCCCAGAATACTTAAATGTGCTCATGCAGATCCTGTACATAGACCAAGAGGCAGTCGTTCGAACAGAACAAGGGGATACTGAGTGGTTTAAAATCAGGAAAGGTGTGTGTCAGGGTTGTATCCTTTCACCATACTTATTCAATCTGTATGCTGAGCAAATAATCCGAGAAACTGGACTATATAGAGAAGAAGGTGGAATCAGGATTGGAGGAAGACTCATTAATAACCTGAGATGCTGATGACATACATAACCTTGCTTGGTGAAAGCAAAGAGGACTGAAGTACTTACTGATGAAGATCAAAGACTACAGCCTTCAGTATGGATTATACCTCAACATTAAAGAAAACAAAAATCCTCATAACTGGAACAATAAGCAACATCATGATAAACAGAGAAAATACTGAAATTGTCAAGGATTTCATTTTGCTTGGATCCATAATCAATGCCTATGGAAGCAGCAATCAGGAAATTAAATGATATATTGCATTAGGCAAATCTGCTGCCAAAGACCTCTTTAAAGTGTTAAAAAGCAAAGATGTCAATTTGAGAACTAAGGTGCACCTGACCCAAGTCATAGTATTCTCAATTGCCTCACAGGGGTGTGAAAGCTGGACTATGAATAAGGAAGGCCAAAGAAAAATTGATGCCTTTGAGTTATGATGTTGGTGAAGAATATTGAATATACTGTGGACTGCAAGAAGAAAGAGCAAATCTGTCTTGGAAGAAGTACAGCCAGAACACTCCTTAGAAGCAAGGATAGTGAGACTTTGTCTCACATACTTTGGACGTGTTATCAGGAGGGACCAGTCCCTGGAGAAGGACATCACTCTTGATAAGGTAGAGGGTCAGCGAAAAAGAGGAAGACCCTCAACGAGATGGATTGACACAGTAGCTGCAACAGTGGGCTCAAAGATAGCAACACTGGTGATAAATGTGCAGGAGCGAGCGGTGTTTTGCTGTGTTGTACATAGGATCACTAGGAGTCGGAACTGCCTCGACAGCACCTAACAACAGACATTTAAAACTGTATGAGAGAATATACTTTATCCACAGGCTGATTTTCCATATTCATTTAACTATGTCTCCAGAGAGCATTTATCAACAAAAGCTAAGCATACAGACTTTCTAAAACTAAGAAAATTCTGTTGGAACTTGAAGAGACTTTCTAATAGGGCTGAATGCAGTCAGCTATAGTGAATTATTCAAAAACAGGAGATCAAAGGAGTGGAGAAAACAGTTTTTTGTTTGTTTGTTTTGTAGATTCAAAGCTCTGTAAATTGATACGTGCTGATATTTAGAATCATTTAATTTGGTGACATGGAAGAGAATCAAATGAATCAAAGAATTCTCATAAACTATCCTATCTTCTTTTTTAAAATTAAAGCCGTCTGCTAATTGGAATATGCCACCTGTGCTTTACTCCAAAGTTCAACAACTTCTTTTTATAAATTGAGAAAAATGCATCTAATTCACGAATATTCCTCATTCTCTGCAATTAAATATATATATATAACTTAATATTCTTATGAAATTGAATATTAAAAAATATGAGAATTCTAACACAGAACTTACTTTCTGGCCATTCTGTGTTCTCACATATTTTTAAATTGAAGCAATAACATTTCAAAGAGAAAGTTTTCAAACAAAAGGAAAAGCTATAGTGGCATAAGATAGATCTTAAATCACTTGAAAGAAAACATAGGTGTAAAGAAAAAAGTTGCAGGTAATAAGATTTAATGGTTGTAAAAAATATCAGACAAAAACTGATAGTGTTCCCTAGAGAAAATAGCTTTGGGGCAGATCAGTTAACAGAAGAGAAAGGAGGTGTGATACTGAGTGAAGTTTTAAAAATAAAGAAAACCAAAACAGCAATAGCAGAGAAAGAGCAAGAAGAAAAGAGAAGATTAAATCAGAGTGTATAAGGAATCCCAAAACTTTTTCCTTGGTCAATCTGATGGAAGATTAAAGCACCAAGAGTAAAATTTTTCTAAGTGAAAATGATGATCTTTGACCAACATCAGGTTGCTTCCATGGATGGGAATGAGGAAAGGTGGCAGTTGTATCTATGTGGGGAGAAAACCAGCCTTCACTGTGGCTCTGGTCAAGGGCTAGGGCCGTGAGAACCATGAGGAGAACCAAGCAATTGAAGAAGATACTTTCTAGCCTGCTCAGCATTCTTTGAACCTTAAAAGAGACCCAAAGCGTAAAAGAAACAATGTACTAAAATAAGGCAGTAGAGGTATCATACCCCTATTTGGAAGTTTCTTGGTTTCCTTAATATAGAAGACAGACAATTTAAAGCAGATACACCTAAAGAAAGATCTGAGATATTTCTAAATGAATGGACTGACTATGGATAATGCAGAAAAGAATCATGGGCAAGATCAAATATTTAGGACATTCCATCAGAAGAACTTTAGATAT
>NW_004444019.1:11392999-11394554 GCF_000243295.1 Trichechus manatus latirostris
TAATACTTACTTACTTTATAAACAGCGTTGAATCAGGTACCCATATTCATCAGCTTCACCTCAGCCGATCATCTCAGGAAGCCATAGATAGAAGACAGACATTGTCGTAGACATTTGCAAGGGAGAATGGATAGAGAGGCCTGAGTAAGGAAGCTCATACACAGGATCAGCAGCCATGACTCCAGCTGAGGCTGGAGAGGAGGATCAAGGTCAGGTTGTGAACAGCCTTGTTACTATACTAAGGAGTATTGAACTTTATCCCAAGAGCAGTGGAAAGCCCGTGAGGGGTCTAAAGCAGGAAAATAACATGACCAGGTTTATGTTGTAGAAAACTGCTTCTGGCCGTGAGGAATGGAGAAAGAGTGAGCCAGGAATACATAGTGAGCAAAACCAGTGCCTAGAATGGTGCCTGGAACATAGGAGGTGATCGATAAATAATCGCTGAGTATGTATGGCAGCAGAGAGGTCAATTATGATGCTATTACAGAAATCCAGGCAAGAGGGAGGATTACCCAGCCAGTGTGGTAGCTGTCACTGACCATGCACTAGGATTAAGTGTCAAATACAAATCTGCAAAACTAAGAACATCCTACGTATTTACGTTGTTTGCGGAAGCCAGAGTAAAGAAAAAGTTCTCAATGTTGTTTCACAAGATAGCATTTCACTTTGAGCCATTTCCTTTCCTTAGGGATGTTATATTCTTTTACCACTAAAGTTGCATTACTTCTGAGCTGGCAGTTTTGCTGAAGGCTTCTGTGCTTTGGAGGGATTGTTCATACGTTTTCTTCTTCCCTGTTTGGCAGGATATATTTCTGCTCTCATTTTTCAGTGCAACGTTCAGATACATAGGCTTTCTAGCTACTAAACTCTAAAGACACAAGGTTGAAGAACAAACATGGAAATGTAAGCAGATGCACACCTGGTGAGTTATTGCAGAGGTTTTCTATTAATTGATGGCATTATCATCCCAAACGTTGATAAATCAAGCTTGGATAAGATCCAAAATACTCAGCATCACTGACAATCTTTAATTACTTGAAGGGACTTGTGTGTTACCAACAACACAGGTCTGTGCACACAGAAGATACATGAAAAAGACTTAATAAGTTTGTTGTTATTGTTAGGTGCCATCATGTCAGTGCCAACTCATAGCAACCCTGTGTACTACAGAACAAAACACTGCCCAGTCCTGTGTCATCCTCACGATCTTTGTTATGTTTGAGTCCATTGTTGCTGCCACTGTATCAATTCATCTTGTTAGGGATCTTCCTCTTTTTCATTGACCCTCTACTTTACCAAGCAAGATATCCTTCTCCAGGGACTGGTCCCTCTTGATAACATGTCCAAAGTATGTGAGACGAAGTCTCACCGTCCTTGCTTCTAAGGAGCATTCTGGCTGTACTTCTTCCCAGACAGATTTGTTGTTTCTTCTGGCAGTCTGTGGTATATACAATATCCTTCGGAACACCATAATTCAAAGGCATCAGTTGTTCTTCAGTCTTCCTTATTGATTGTCCAGCTTTCCCATGCATATGAGGCAATTGGAAATACAATG
>NW_004444019.1:11396096-11420213 GCF_000243295.1 Trichechus manatus latirostris
GTGGACTTGTCTTAATTTTCTTCAGCTTCAACTTGAATTTGCATATCAGCAATTGATGGTCTGTTCTGCAGTAGGCCTCTGGCCTTGTTCTGACTGATGATATTGAGCTTTTCCATTATCTCTTTCCACAGATGTGGTCGATTTGATTCCTGTGTTTTCCATCCAGTGAGGTCCCTGTGTATAGTTGCCATTTATATTGTTGAAAAAAGATATTTACAATGAATAAGTCATTGATCTTGCAAAATTCTGTCATGCAATCTCTGGCCTCGCTTCTATCACCAAGGCCATATTTTCCAACTACAGATCCTTCTCCTTTGTTTCCAGCTTTTGCATTCCAATCACCAGTAATTATCAATGCATCTTGATTGCATGTTTGATCCGTTTCAGATTGCAGAAGTTGGTAAAAATCTTCAATTTCTTCATCTTTGACATTAGTGGTTGGTTCATATATTTGAATAATAGTCGTGTTAATTGGTCTTCCTTGTAGGTGTATGGATATAATCCTATCACTGACAACATTGTACTTCAGGATATATCTTGAAATGTTAATGGGTGTATGAATCCATAATTTTTTCATAATGAGCATTATTGGATTAGATCTGTTTAATAAATTTATAGAAATTTCCAATAGAGAATAAAGCTGTTGACTTCCTTGTTATTGTGGGGTCTTTCTTGCTTAGTTTCAGAGTTTTTTGTGATTTTCCATCACTGGCAGCAACTGTTTTCCTTTCTGCTGGATTTATCAGAGAGGTTTGTAGCCTCATGTAATGCAAAATGCTCAGGGTCTGACCATACTGATTTAGGTTTAAATTCAAGTCATGGGACACTTCAGCTGTGTGACTGCGTGCAAGTTGTCAAAGTTTTCTGAGTCTGATGATCTCCTATCTTATAGTGATAATCACAACCTCAAAGTACTGCTGAGGGGTTTGATTAGATTGTTTAAGTTAAAAAGTGTAGCACAATGCCAGACACATAGAAGGAGGTTAGTAAAAGTTATATAACATATACCTTCATGATCATCATGTCAAATAAAAAAGCACTCGCAAGGTATCTTTGTCATATTTAAAAACATTATATAGGCTAAAAATATTTTTAAATAGCAGCTTAAAGATAACCAAACTGATGTTATTTGAATTTTCTATTGCTACTTGGAAGACTACATTAAATTCTTTAAAAATGACACATACTACTGCATTCTTCATTCGTAATATCTGCTTTAAGCTTAATTTAATTTAGATAAATATACTAACTGGAAATGTTTGGGATATTTTCTACAATCTGAAATTCCAGGTGTGTTTTTCCACTTTTTATTTTCTCACTAGCAGTAGATTTTAGGTTTTAATCAATGAAATTGTTGACGCTAAGCACGTCTGAGAAGCTATCAAGTTAACCCCTGTGGCAAAATTATAAAAAGTCAGACTTGAAATAGATCTTCAAGGCCATGTGGATCATCATGAGAGTTTAGACTAATAAGTGGCACCATGTCCACCTAAGTATTCTCTAGAACACTTGTTCCCATTGTGTATCCTGGGGAGGATACTGTGGCAAGGGGTCCACTAACTATTGTCTGTAGAAAAGCAATATTATGTTTATGGTTATTTTTCAAAAGCATACAAATGCTATTGTGATTAGAAAAAAAAATTTATTCAAAATCTTTACTGAATTCAAGTAGTGTTTTATTCGCTTTCCCCACCAACCGTTGCATAAAGCATAACTATTTTCATATGGAATTTTTGGACATTGTAAGTGGAGTCCTCGTACTTGCAGATCAGAGGCTTGGAGCTGTTTACATGGGTATAGCAACTTGGAATAGAGAAACCATGAGCATGTCCAGATTGCATTTAGAGAGGTTACTAACTTAGTCCAAACTGGAGAAGACGGTAATAAGGAAATTTTACAGAATAGAATAATAAGAGTCCTAGAGAAAAACTAGGTAACACACTTTGGAAAGATACGTGCTGTTGTTGTTGTGTGCTATCAAGTCGATTCCAACTCATAGCAACCCTATAGGACAGAGTAGAGCTGCCTCATCGGGTTTTCTAGGCTGTAATCTTTACAGGAACATATCGCCAGGTCTTTTGTCCTGCAGAGCTGCTGGTGGGTTCAGACCACTGACCTTTCCATTAGCAGCCAAGCACTTAGCCATTGCGCCACCAGGGCTTTTTGGAAAGATACATAGACTTGTTTTATTGGTGGGAGACAGAGAAACAAGATATTTTTGAGGCTGCAGATTTATTAATTCGTTAAATTACCAAAGGCGGTGCTTTAGGGGTGGGGTTATCAAGGCTCAACAGAGGGCTGTCTTTTAGAATGCAGTCACCCTTGTGACCACTCTTGTAAGGTCCTATTTGAATATTAAAGGGGTAAAGACCTCTTAAGTACTAAAAAGAAGTGGGGAGGGGGAAGAACTGGTCTTAATTTCTCAGGCACCACCGACCCACTCGCATGCTCCCAGGCTCTCTTTTCCCCAATTTAAGTGTGAAAATGGAAATATAAAGCACGGTGAAAGCAGGTAAAATAAAACTGGAAAACTCCTGTTGCTATAATAAAAGAAGCATCAAGACCAGGCCCTAAACAGCTAAAGAATCGATCTTGGTTTCTTCACCAGGAAGAGTGTTCTATGAGGCTAAGTTGCAGGTGAGCTTCTCAGCCAGCTGTGGTAGCCTTGGGAGAGCCATTGGCTGAGTCCCTACACTCAGGCCTCAAGCCAGATTGGGGCAGTTGTACATTTATACACCTACCCTGGGGAAGGGAGGGGGAAGCCTTGCAAAAATGCAAGCTCAGCAAGTCTCCCAGTCAAAGGAGACAAGCAAGACCCAGACCAAATAAACATTCCTGGCTCCTCTCTGGCTCCCTCTCTCTCCGCGCTCCATAGAGAATGTTACTTTTTCTATGGCTCTGCATTTTTGAAAAAGATATGGGGAGAAAGTTACAAGAATGATACAAGAACCAGAAAATAGAGCCTATTAATCTAAAAAAAGGTAAAAGGGAGTTGAGGTTATTTAGTCTTGAAAAGATGCCAAAGGAACAACTTAATAATGGCTTTTAGCAAAAAAATGTGTTGCAGTGAAAATGTAGATCTGTATTTTTCACACTGAGATAAAATAAGGAGAAGTAGCCAGAGTTGGAAGCAAGATATATTTAGGTTAGACATGAGGAAGGACTTCTTAGTTATAAGGGTGTCTGTTCTAATTATAAGGGCTGTATAGCTTGGCTGCTTAAGATAAACAGTCTGGCTTCAAGGATGTTTCACCTCTTATTCTGAAAAGATTAACTATTGATTCTTCCCTCCCAAATACAAAGATCCACACTTTTTGCTTGTTTTTAAAAAAATGACAAAAAGGAATTATAAAAATTTACCAAGTGGCTCCTATATTGAGTAATTTTTCTGAACTACCCCAAAATAAAACCAAACCTGTTGCTATCAAGTGGATTCCAACTCATAGTGACCCTACAGGACAGAGTAGAACTGCCCCATAGGGTTTCCAAGAAGTGGCTGGTGGATTCGAACTGCTGACCTTTGGGTTAGCAGCCATAGCTCTTAACAACTGTGCCACAAGAGCTCCACCCAAAAATAAGCATTTCTTAAATCTTCCTGAAAAGAGAAGATTCTATGTTAAGTACTTAAATTTTAGAAACATTATTTTTTATTAAGAAATGTATGTATTTAAAGACTTGAAGATTTACAGGATAGTAGACTTTTTCCTGTGTGATATGTGTGCCTTACCTTGTACACACACACACTCACAAACAGGGACACTGACTAAATTTTAAGGGCTGTCAAAAATCTCTAACCATTAGAAGAATAACAAAAAACTACTTCTGTTTTCATGTCTAGCCTTGTATAATTATTTATGTAAGGTCCTGTTTGAATATCAGTACATAAAAATAAATCTGACTTGAAATATAAGACGTATGAAATGTGTAGACTGTATTAAAAATCATCATCAGTACCAAGGTTCTCCCTGAAACCAATACCTGCTGGAAAATCCAAGTGCAAACAGAGCCCTACACGTGAATTTGATAATTGAATCCTCCCCTAGACTGTGGGTATTAGGTGACTTTGAGTTTCATCCTTGTTATATAATCTTGGAGACTTGAGACCTAACTATAGAATTGGTCTTCTGAAGAAAAGTAATTTTTTAAATATTAAATTGTGAGAACTGATCTCCTTTACACAACTCTGAAAACTACAATGACAGTGCAGTCATTGGTAGTTTCTATGGCAGCAATTTCTCATTTCATGTCTTCTTCCTACTTCATTACTTCCACAGGATTAGTAATGGGTATTAATTCCTAATACAAAGCAAAGAAGAAAGAATTTAGGTTGCACCCTAAGCATTACACGGCCATAACGTTATAACTCTCAGATATTGTGCCTGCTTGAAATATTTAAGATGCAGCTGATACTAGCTCAGACTCTCTTAGACCTTTCAGGGGGATCAGGAGAAAATCTAAATAAGCAAGAGGGAAATAAAGAAACAGTGATTAGGCCGATCGTAAGGAGAAGGAGGGTTACCATCATGCGAGACCAGTGCGTCCAATCACCTTGCCCCTCTTTACAAACAGTTGTGCGGATACCATTGCTTCCTAAGCACTGTCCCAGAGGAAGAGCATGTTCGCATTCAGCTTGATTGTTCCATCTATAGATCTTAGCAGTAAACCTGCTCAAATCTGAAAGGGAAATCATTTCCCCCAGTTGTCAATCCCTCCATGGTGGAAGTGAGTCACCACAATACAACTAACTGGTAGACAGGTGGTGATGAGAGAGAATCCACACCCCTGTGTTTCCTGGGCCACTTCTGCCTCTGGAAATGATGTTTGCAATGAGAAAGAATGTCTCTGAGCTGCATCCTCAAGTGTGGGAAGTTTTAACTTCTACAGTCACCTACAGGGCAGATTTGAGAGGTGCCAGGCAGACCTGCCCCCCTACAGATACTTAATATTTCCGTGTGAATGTTTGTTTCTTTGTTGTCTTCCTATACCACGAACATAATCCCTGACCATGGAAGAATTAGGCTTTAATGTTCTAATACATTCACAGGAATGAGTTTTCTGACTGGAAAGAGAGGCTGGGCAACTCAAGAGCAGCCCAGGGCATTTAAGGAAGAGCTGATATAGAAAAATGGCAAAGAGGGGACAGTCCTCAAAATTGCCTCACAGTCATACCAGGGCCCCCTCTGCGGCTGCATACCTCCCACGGCATGTGGCAGAAATAAATTAGAGTGAGTAAATCTTGAGAAAGCATGAGGCTAGGGAAAAAAATACCAGTACTTATTTCACCCTTAACTTGTCCTTTTATGTTGTAAATTTGAAATACTTTTAAAAGAATGAATATAATAGGATTAAGAGACATGAAAAAGCTTTTTGTTAAACTGGGAACATCAGGGACCTGCAGAGAACTTATTCTGGTACAAATTCTGAGAGATTTAAAAGAGCTCTATTTCCGTAAAGTGTTTTGCCCTGGGAAGGAAGAATGCGCCCAAAAAGTCAGCTGCCTACCCATTCTCCACCTCCTCCTCCCCCATCCCTCAATCCCCACCCCACCCCCGACTCACCTGCTCAGATTCCTGTTACTATGACTGGACCAAGGTCATTCTAGATCAGGGTTTCTCAACCTCAGCACTATTGACATTTTGGGTTGAATGATCCTATGTTGTGGGGGCTGTTCTGGGCATTGTGGGATGTTTGGCCGCATTCTGGCCTCTGCCCACTAGATGCAATGGCACCACCACCACCCCGAGTTAAGACAACCAAAAATGTCTCCAGACATTGCCAAATGTTTTCTAGGGGCCCAAATCATCTCCGGTCAAGAACCACTGATCTAGAGTAAACTGTCTAAAGTGTTACTCTGTTCCATGAAAAAGCAGCATCTTGGGAACAGGTGATACTCCCTCCCCTTCTAAAAGATTCCTACTGCATATTAGCATGTTAAAATCTCTCAGAAGTGCTAGAGTAAACAAACCTGCTGGACTTTATTTAAGATCATGCTAAATTTATTTAAGCATGGAGACCCTGTTTTTCACTAAAGTCTATCAGGATTTTATGGAACTCCATCCTTGAAACACACTTTGGATGGATTTTATGAAGTGCCTAGTGCTAAAGGACAGTTTATTACTTGGTTGGTTTATGTGCTGAAAAAATCACTGAGGATGAAGGTAACCATTTCTGTGAACTTGTTTCAAGATCACGAGAGAAAGGGGCCTTTTTATGAAGAGAAAACCAAACCAAACCCATTGCCATCAAATCAATTCCAACTCATAGCAACCCTATAGGACAGAGTAGAACTGCCCCAAAGGGTTTCCAAGCAGTAGCTGTTGGATTCAAACTGCCAACCTTTTGGTTAGAAGCCAAACGCTTAACCACTGTGCCACCAGGAGAGAGGCAAATTTTATTCCTCTCAGAACCTTGAGAATTTTACGGAGAAGCAGAGCAATAGAGAAGAAATAAAGATGGAATTGACAGTAAAGTCCCTCATCAGAACTTTGAAGGAAATTGAATGCCAGCTGCCCCACCCTGCTTTCCCCGCCATAATATCAAACCAAATCAAAACCGTGAGAGGGAGGTAAGCGACAACACCTGGTCTAGATAGCTCCCAAGTAAACCTTTGGGGTCCTATCTCCTTGCTGTGGACCCTTATGTTGTATAGACATCTATGATACTATAATATGTTATAGTAAAAGAACAAAAATTCATGCAATCAAGCTCAGGTAAACAAGTGGCAAGTATTGAAAAGAAAGGTTGCATAGAAACAAAGTACAGAATAGTTTCATAAAGACTAGAGCTGGGAACCAGGAAGACTTAAGGGACTGAAGTGTTCTCTCCCCTCCCTCTCCCACTCTCCTTCTTCTCTCTCTCTTTCTCTCCATACTTCCTCATCTCTTCTGTTCTTACAGTGGCTGCTCTGTTCTCTTGACATACAGGCTTCTACTTCCTCATGGTTTCAGTTCTCATTACTTTAGTTGACACATGACTTTGTTTTGCCCTGGGGCTGACTTGACCCTGATTCTTTATGATATTTCCTAAGATGACTAGACTGTCCATAACCATCCAGTGTACTGGTTGGCTTTGGGTCAGATGTGTACCTCTGGTCCAGCCAGCTGCAGCCAGGGGTAGAGGGGATACAGATACAAAATATGTATAGGGTCATCTAGACCTATCCATTCAGCTGGCTGTAAAGACCAAGGTTGCTCTTAAAGAAAAAGTTTGTGAATAAGACAGAAACCCCAAAACATAGCTATTACAACCCACAGCTGTGCTTAGTTTACAACAATAGCACTAACATGAACTAGAATAATAATAATAATAATAGCAGCAACGACCACCATTTGTTGAGTGGATGGGTGCTGACTATATGTCAGGCACTTTTCCGTGTGCTTTTTGGACATTCACTCATTTTATTCTCACGACAAACCTATGAGGTAGATACAATTATTTTTCCCATTTTACAGGTAAGGAAACAGAGGACCAGTGAAGTTAAGAAAAGTTTCCAAGATTGAGCAGCTGATAAATGATGGAGCCAAGATTTAAACCTGGAGAATCTGGGTTCTAAGTTTATGCTCGTAGTTACTCGGCTGAATTTACTTTCTGAAAAATAATCAGAAAATAAAATATAACTTAAGGCAATTAGATGTCTACATTTTGACTAACTGTCCTGGATGGACTGGTATTTTAGAAAAAGTATTAGCCAATGTTAAGGGAAACTTGCCTTTGGTTATAGATCAATTGTGTAGTTTGCATAGGAGATTCCATGCTCAAGATGGAGTGCTCTGTCTTATATGGTCGCTCTGAGTTGGAATCAACTCAAAGGCACACGACAACATAGTAAGTACACATAATAAGTACTCAAATTTTGCTAGCTAATATTTTCTCCTAGAGAGGCTTGAACATTTTGACAGTAAATTTCCCAATGGACCAATTCAAAGCTGGGAACCAGGAATTCATAACTCATTGAATCACTGTATCTAAACCTAACTTCACTTTGTGACAGCTTGAAACTCTTGATACAGTGAAAAGATGTTCTTACAAAAGGGAAAATAGTACCAGGAAAATCCATCTGCTTATAGCATACTGAGTAACAGCAATCATACATAACTAGCAATTCACTCAAAAGATATCAAAGATAGTAGCCCAGGTCCTATTTTAAGACTGACTTCATATTTGTGGTCATGTTTTATGTTATTTGTAAATCTCCTAAAGAAACTAAGTGCATAGAACACTCAGTTAATTCTGGTTGATTATTTTTAAAAGAGTCTATCACTTTTTTCTGTCCTTTAGTTGCCTATTCTATAATGTTCTACTTCTGGTAGTATAAGAACTTTAAATAAAAGAGAACTATAAACACAATTTTTGTCTTTGGGGATGATTTTGAACACAGTGGTTTCATTTTTAGGTCAAGGTGAGTTTGGAACAAGGTACTGAAATAATTCAATCAGTTTATAAATGAAAATGTTTTGCTAATACTTCATAGGTAACATTCAGCTTAGGAGATATTTATACTAATTTTTATTTAAATTCTTTCCTAAAGAATTTTAATGTGAAAAGAACTTTTCTTATAATTCATCTTCTTCTATTCACTATATATCATAACATGCTCATCTGAGACCTACAATTATTTTCAAAAGAACTTCCAATGTAGCTTAGATGCGAACTCATAACAGGATTTTTTTGAGACTATGAAGCAGGAATAGCAATTTTTCTGGATAGAAATTAATATCTACTCTAAACATAGAATAATACCTATAATTGCCAGATTATGTCATTACGTAACTTCCAAATTACCTCATTACATAACTGCTAAACCACTGAGAATCATAGCCCAGCCAAGCTGATATATGACCTTAACCATCATAGCCAGCGTTACTCTCGCGTCGCACCTCAGCGTTCGTGACTGCCAGACATACGTTGTTAATGCTCAAAATAGTTGGATATAAGTAGATTTTTTACTATTGTCGTAAATGCAAACCGTCAAGTCAGTAATTTTATATAAAAGTCACATTGTGGTCATCAAAATCCCAACTTCATGTTGAAGAATTGGGATAAAAATGCCTTCTTGAGAGGGAACCCATCCACACCTTGGTTGTGGGTGTCCTCCTGTCCTTCTAGACTCCAGTGCTTAATTATCATTGACCACACATCTCCAGCTCTGTGATTAGCTCAGCATGTTATTTTGAAATCTGCTGTTCAAGCTCAAAGCCTTCCCCCAGGTGGCAGATCCCTCCCTTCCCTTCCCAGAGCTGTGCAGAATCCTTCTCTTACCCATTCCTCTGTTCCCATCCTCCCCCACACATACATACCTACCTCTTCATCCTTCCAATCTTCCTTGTAGGATGAGCAACTATTCCAGTTTGCCTAGAACTAAAGGGTTTCCGGGGAAGTGGAAATGTCAGTGCTAAAACTAGGACGACTGGTTACCTAGGTGGGCATTACTGAGAAGAGGGGAGCGAACGAGCCCCCAGCAGTTCCTCAAGTGCCTTCTTTTTGGTTTCCAAACTTGTAGGCTTACAATCTGAGTCAACTTTTCATTCTTTTTGTTCCCTAAAGAATTATAAAAAATGAAGAGAGGGTGCTTTTGCTACAACCTCTCCTCACTTACCAATTATCAACATTGTGTTCCGAAGACCAGGTTGTTCTGCAAAATTGGCATTATGCAAAAATGGAGATCACAAAATGGAGGATGACTACATCATTATATAACTGCCAAATTACATCATTACTTAACTTCCAAATTACATCATCACATAATTGCCAAATTACATCATTACATAACTGCCAAATTATATCATTACATAACTGCCAGATTACATCACTGCATAACTGCCAAACTACTGAGAATCATGGCCCAGCCAAATTGACACATAACCTTAACCATCACAGCCAGCATTACTCTTGCTTCGCACCTCAGCATTCATGACTGCCAGACATATGTTGTTAATACTCAACAGAGTTGGATAGTAGATTTTTTACTATTGTCACACATGCGAAATTTCAGATAATGAGATAGTCAATAAGTGAGGAGAAGGTGTGTTCAACTATTTCTTCTCATAATTTACCGTTTTAGAGCATGATCCTCTGAAATCTGGCAGCCATTTTCTGAAAAACTTCCTATGCTTTATAAACTATGAACATATGTTTATTTTTATTTGATATGTATCAGGAATAAACAAACAAAAACCATTGCCCTCGAGTTGATTTCAACTCGTGGTGACCCTATAGGATAGAATAGAACTGCCCCATAGGGTTTCCAAGGAGCGACTGGTGAATTTGAACTGCCAGCCTTTTGGTTAGCCGTCAAGTTCTTAACCACTGCACCACCAGGGCTCTGTATCAAGAATAGATAAACCTATTTCTGAAAATTATTTTTTAGTAAAACATTGTGGTTGTTGTCGTTGTTGCTATTACTTGCTTCCGAGTCAGCTCCCACTCATGACAACCCCATGTACAAAACGTTGCCTGGTCCTGCGCCAGCTGCATGATCATTGGTATACTCAAGTTCATTGTTGCAGCCACTGTGTATTTTGAGTGCCTTCCAACCTAGGGAGTTCATCTTCCAGCATTATATTGGACAATATTCTGTTGTGATCTGTGGAGTTTTCACTGGATAATTTTTGGAAGTAGATCACCAGGCTTTTCATCCTAGTCTGTCTTAGTCTGGAAATTCCACTGAAACCTGTCCACCATGGGTAAGCCTGCTGCTATTTGAAATACAGGTGGCATAGCTTCCAGCATCATAGCATCAAACAAGCCACCACAGTACAGCAAACTGACAGAAAGGTGGTAACTGACAGGCAGGAAGTAAAACATTAGAACCTCTTAATAAAGAGAATAATTTTAATGATTGTTTCAGAAAGGTGTATAAATAATATGCCCAACATTCTGGGTAAGACTCTTCTCATGTAGCACCCTGTGAACAGGTGAGAAAGGAACAGTGGCAGGATATCATGTACATAGAGCACTGGAAATTTAAATGAATTCCCAAGTGGAACTCTTCAATCTAAATCTGTCTATTCAGTAAAGATGTTTATAAAATTCCATCAAAACAGCAGTCAAGCATCTGAATCCATTAATTAAATGCTTTATTCCTCAACTAGTTGCTTTTTCATCTAGTAATTATGTCCCTAATAAGCCAACATTGTCAGAATAGATATACAACTAATCATTCATTTATGCATCCAAACTTTTTTTTAAATTGAGCACCTACCATTTGATAATTGCTCCTCTAGCCATTTTCTAGGTAAGTCTCAGTGCCTGGACTTGTGGAGTTTATAACATAGTGAGGTATAGAATGAAAAACAAATATTCCAATAAACATATAATTAGAAGTCATGGTAAGTGCTTTGGAGAATATAAATAGGTACAACAATAGAGAGAAAAACAAAGTGGCCTTGTTGATATCTGAAGGTTGATGTCATCCAGGCAGGGGTACAGGAGGATTCTGGGTAGAGAGAACAGTTTGTGTGAAGGAGGAGGTTGCTTGGTAGTTTAAAGAATCTCAGAGAGACACTGCAACTGGAATATTGTAGGCAAGCTAGAGATACTACAGAAGGTGACAGTCATTCATCATATGGAAACTTGAAAGATAAGCAAAATTTTATATGAAAGATAATGAGAAGCCATCACTTAGATGTTTTACACTTAGATGCTTAAATGTGTAGTCCAATTGATGTTCTATAAAAATTACTCTGTCAACCTTGGTGAAAACAGACAGGGGAAAGCAAGAGAAATAGCAGAGAGTCAGAAAAAGCTGCATCTCAGCAACATGGCGGATCCAGGAATGGGCCTCATCTGTAGTCGGCAGTTGGGGATTGAGAGCAGAGATTGAGTGCATGCTCGCTCCTTTGCCTTCAGGGATCCACCCTCATTCATCCCACTGACTGAGAGGCAAGATGACAAACTGCTCTGCCCCACAGAATTTTATTGGTTTGGCACATAGAACTGACTAGAAAAGATTAATCAATATTACGGCTGCAAGAAATTATCAGTTTATGAAAAGCTACACTGTATTAAAAACTAAATGCTTACATTGTTTATGGGAAACATTTGTCCACAGTGGCTGCTGAGGCATCATTTCTTCCCACGTCTCTGTGTTCTCTCTTGTTTCTAGAAGCCAATGTATTTTTAACTTCAGTCATTACTTCTGATCTTGTAGTTGGTTATGTAAGCAATGGTACCTAATGACTCCCTTAACCTTTAATTATGTTAAAAGACTATGAGCAATATCTATCAGGTGCCAAAAATCCTAGTGTTCCCTAGAATTTTCAATTTAATACTTCGGGGAAAAAGACTCTAACTGTGAAAGTTCAAAATCCTCTTCATATCACACTTTTAAGGGAAAGATAAGAAGACTTGTATTTTTATTAAAAACATGAGGGGCAAATGATGTGCTCCAACAAGTTTCTCATTACCATGGTGACTGCTTATCTTTTTTAGTTCAACAAATCATTTTTACAACTTGATAAATGTTTGGATACTCAAGACTTGGAGGCTTTGTTTAAGAAAATAAAAAGCGAAGCCTCACAAAATAATGACACAAGGAATTAAATTTTACAAAACTGCCTAACTCTGGTCCCACAGGAGAAAAACGTATAGCCATTTCAGTATTTAGTGGCTTATCATTAGGCTTGAGGAAACGGTAAAACCTTTACAATCAGATTCTGTAGTTTTAATATGTGGTAAATATCTCTGGACCAAGTCCCACTGAGTTCCTCAAATATTTCAACTCTGACAAGCTTAATTTTTTTCTTTTTTGCAGAAAATATGGCTCGTTCATGTCTCAATTTGGAAAACTTTCACTGGTTTTTTACTACAAATCAGAGAAGCAAGTCATCTTTTATTTTACGATGAATTGTTTTTGTTGTGTTCTCCCACAACTTTGGAGAGCCTAGAGATTTCTGCAAACAAAGGCATTTAATGCAATGTAGGTGACAATGAAACCAACACAATAAGAATTTCAAATAAAATCAATGTCTCAGAATCATTTTAGTCTAAAGAAATGAGAAAATGGAGTAGGTGGGCAGGAGGATCTGGCTAATTTGTTCCTACTGGAAAAGAAAATATTTAAGGATCACGGTGTAAGTGGTATGAATGCCAACCCAACAATACTCTGACTTTTTTAATATTGCATGCTTCATTACTTTCATTAATTGAGTTTTCTATATAAGCTTACATTGCCTTTATCATTTTGTATTGTTTTAATTACACATATTGGTATTAATTTACAGGCATTAATAGGTGACCAGTACAAGTGTTTTCTCCCCTCCACTTATTTTGTAAATGGTAATTCTGGACTCACAGATCTCTAGGTCACAGCAGGTATCCAACCAACGTTGGTTCCCTTTCCTGTACCTGAGGCCTGCAGTGCACTGCAAGAAGAAATAATGTGGCCCTTGGAAAACTTAGTCCAGGGAATAAATATATGAAAAGGAGGAAGAATAGAAAAAAAAGGTGTTAAAAAAATGTACGCTTAAGAATTCTTCAAACAACACAATTGTTCTTTCTAATGTAAGCAGACCTGTAAGAGTGCCTGAAAAGAAACAGATGTCTTCACGTTAATCTCTTTAATCACAAGTGCTCGCATACACAACAGATTGTGAAGTTCTTGATTTGTGTTACTCTAATTCCACAGGCTAAAATCAGAATTACAACTTTGCTTTTAGCCAGTTACACTTGAAACATACTTTATTGGGTGTTACACTGAATTTATAAAAAAGAATGTTTCAAAATATGCCCAAACATCTAATGGTATGACAATAATAAGCAGTTGAAAGTTCCTATTCCAAAAAAAAAAACAAACTGAGGAATCTTGGAGATACCTCATACTGTGCTTCATAATTACTCTTTGGGTTACACTTATATTAATATCTTTTCTACATATGAAGAATCTTAGAGTTATTTTTTTTCTATGAGCCTTTTAACAATCCCCAAAAGTTTTAAAGAATATTCATCCTCATATCATTAAACATGAGGGAATGTAAGTAGAAGGCTCCATATTTTTCATATCAGTGGTAGCATGAGAAATCTTCGTTTTACTTTCAAATAAGCCTCAATTTAGAAAAATAAATAAATCCCTAGATAGATAGATTAGATGATAGATGGATACATAGATAGATAGATACATAGATAAAAGAAAGGAAGGGAGGAAGGAAAAAAAGTATAGAGTTATCTCTAAAATATGTCTATTATATGTGCCCATGAAGAAAAGTAATTCTTAGTCTAACTTCTATGGAAATTAGACAGAATAAATGGCCAATATATCCAACATAGTTCCCTACTCTGCAGATGCCAATAAGCTTTTGATTTTTCATTCATTAATGTCTTCATTCAGTCAACCAATATTTATTAAGCATTCTGTGCCAGGCACTTTGCTAAGTATTGACAATATAAAGATAAATAAGACTTGGTTCTTTCATTGGAAGACTCACAAAGCATCCTGAGGCTAGCTCCCAGCCCTGAGTCCTGTGTATAGGAGTATAGAGGGATTATTAAGATTATATAATTAATCAGTTATATAAATGAAAGGGTCCCTGGTGATGCAGTGGATAAAGTGTTCCGTTGCTAACCCAAAGGTCGACATTCAAACCCACCAGCTGCTCTGCGGGACACAGATATGGCAGTCTGCTTCCATAAAGATTACAGCCTTGGACCCCCTATGGGGCAGTTCTATTCTGCCCTATAGGATCGATATGAGTTGGGATCGACTTGAGGACAGTGGGTTTGGGTTTTTATATAAATGATATTTTAAAGCCCTAAGCTCAAAAACGCTGACTATAACTGAGGCTATTTAACTAGTGGTAAAGCCATTACCAAGTCCCTTAACCTCTTAATGAATTGGTTTAAATTTTAAAATGTGGTGTTCAAACTAAGATCTCTTCTGTATTTATAGAATTGAGCTGAGAGTGATCATTGATCAAATGTCTTGTTGGTGAGGATGAGGAGAAGACACATGAAAGCTCGTGTCAGCTAACCAAAAGAGAGAGAAAATAAAATTCTGTGGAATAAGACCAAAGGAACAGTGTAGACTGCCCACCCCTCCCACAATCTCCCACAGGCACATAAAATGACTGCCAGAAAATGCACTTCCAGTTGATTGGGCACAAGGAACTCTCTGGAATAGTCTCTTATTCATTAAAACCCTAAATATACTAGTTAAGAATTTTCTCTTTTGGAATTACAAAACCAGCTCCGTGTGTTTCATGTCATTTTAAACTGCAAAGCTGTCAATTGGCAAACCTTCAGTTGTGCCGAATGGAATACATGTAATACGTTAGGTTGAACCAGAAATTTAGTCGGACATAGGGAAATGGCCCAGGGTAAGAATATACAAAATCCAGAACATTAAAAATGTTCATATCATCCAGAATTATTTAAAGGGATATAATCTGTAAAATATAATTATTGACAAAATTAATAAAGAATACCATGAACACCATTTACTAGATGTAAATATCAGACACAGCCTTGTGATGGGAAATACTTAGGGCATGGATTGCATTTTATTCATTTTTTTTTTAATTTAAATGAAATCTGTGTGATTTAACTTATTTTCTTTTTGCCATGGCCGTCGGAAAGTTTAGCATAAAATTTGATGCTCATCATAGTAACTGTTTGCTTTCACCGTCTTCTCTTAGTCCATGTTAATCTCATGATTATATTAGTGAACATTTTTATAAGCGTTCTTAAAACATCTGTGCAAAGAGGTGGTGTATAATAAGAAAAAATATGTATCTTTATATCATAGAGTTGAACAAAATTTCTTGTATAGAGTAGGAACTTAGCACACTTTTGAGGCATTGGTATTAATTAATTGGTAGTATCATTCATAACCAAAGTAAGTAAGGAGAAAAAGACATCAATCAGTTTATTAAAAGCAATTCAAATTCATCTTGGAAGAACAACTATGATATGTTTTTTGATCTTAAAGCTTATAAAGGGAAGTTTTTCTTTATGTAAAATATATCAGTTAAATCCAGAAAGATTGATACTTGATTGGCTTTGTGTATTTTAGCCAGTCTTGGCTTACTAAATCATCTTGAAAATAGAGCACTCGAGCCATGTTTGCTACTATCTAAGTAAGAAACCACGAGATTTTAGCTAATTTTTTGAAGTCATTAATATAATGCAGCTAATCACCTTAGTTAAGATAGATGGGCATTTACAAAAAACCTGTGCCAGTGGTCCTTGAAATAAGGTTAAATAGATCTAATTTATGTTAAACTTTAATTAGCCATATGCACTACTATGTGATAATGTTCATGCATATGTTGCTTACATTAATTGCTTCGTAAGTTGATTATTGCAACGCACTTTGGCTTCTGTTCATTTGAAACTTAACAAATGTTCATACCAGCTGTGGAAGTTATTAAAGGCAATAAATGAATGAGTAAACCATTGGTTTACTTGTTTAAATTAAATCTGCTGTCTCAAGCCGTCCTGTGTCTTAATACATTAGAAAAAGCACCTGGGAATTGATGATCATGTAATTCCAATTTTAATCACTCTTTAGTCATACTTGTTTAAGTAACGGAATCATCGAACCTTTACATTTGTTTGCTAACCTTTGCTCTGTCAAGTTAGTTGGGTCATCACTGACTGTGGCTTACTTCTATGGTAGCAGAATCGATCTGTTCTTTCATACAATCAAACATACGCCTTGTGCTTATCCAGAAATATACAAACTATGCCATGCTTTCTGTCTTTTACGACCCACTTTTAATTGAATACTGAAGTTTGTGTTTAGAGAGATGATTCATATAGACAAATGACATTTATGAAAATAATAAAACTTGTCTTATATTAAAACAGAAGTTTACTTTTTATTACATCAATTTTCCCCCTCTAGATATATAGCATGTTGGCCAATGTGTGTAATAAGAAGTTACTACTGGAATATCTCATGTGAAAAACTATATTTTTCTTAGGAAGTATTTACAGCACTTTTATTAAGAATCAAATTTCAGGATGTTTGGTTAAATATGGTGGATTGAACACATGCATGAGGGTCTGATAGCCCTCTGAAGCCACAATAAAATGAGTATGAAGAGTTTTTTAAAAGGCCGTAATCACTCCTACCCACCACCCACTGCCATCGATTCCCACTCCTAGCGACCCTATTGGATGGAGTAGAACTCTCCCATAGGGTTTCCAAGGCTGTAAATCTTTACAGAAAGAGACTGCTACATCTTTTTCCCCGTGGAGCAACTGGTGGGTTTGAACCGCCAACCTTTCCGTTAGCAGCCAAGCGCTTTAACCACTGTGCCACCAGGGTTCCTTCGTAATCACTAGGACACAGAAAATAAAAGAAAGAACACAAACAACAACCCTGGAAAGCATATGGACAAGTGGTAACTGACTTAGCAAAACCTAAAACATTAAATCCTAAGTCAGCAGCTGGGAAAGCCAAGAAGCAACCTGATTTATAATGCAGACCAAAAGGCACCCAGTACCACTGGAAGTGGGAGTAAAGGAGGGTTAAAACAGAAGGCTTCTTGTAAGTTTGTTTAAGAGGCATTTAGACCCTAGAGCCCTGCCCCAATCCCACACAACCGGGTGACTGACCCTCTCACACCCTGGCAAAAATTGGAGATGCATTCCCTAGAGAGGGTACAACAAAGAGCTTCCAGACTGGGGTCCCCAGGCCCAGATGATGGAGGAATCATGCACTAAAACAGGGAGGTAAAATGAAATTTGACATATTGAGGGTAACCTTTCTCCTACCTAACTGCCAGAACATTGGCAAAGATGATTACACCCTCCAGGCACTAGAAGAACCTTCTCTGGGGAATCCCTATAGCCCCATTGAAATGGGGTGTTCCTCATGAAAAGGCCCAGCCAGATTACCCAACACAAGCTCATAAAGCTCCCAGTCATCTTTGAAGCTCCTCACTCTTACACGTGGTTAGCCAAGGAGAGCATCCAATATGAAAGAGAGAGACCAAGCCGACAAAGAAACACTAAATCACCACTTGGGCGAAACAGAGATTGTGCAAGGAAAAGACAATTTTCAAAACATTAACACTTACATACTGAGAGAGATAGAAGAAGCATTCATGAAACAAGATATTTATTCTATACATAAAATAACTATTCAGGGGGAATTCAAAATTAAATGTATGATAGCATAAATGGAAAAATTAATAAAGTGATAGAAAGATAAAGCTGAGGAAATCTCTCCAAACACACAAGGGGAAAAAATGCAAAGAAATGAAAATAAGAAGAAAAAAGGCAAGAAAATTAGAGGGCTAGTCCAAAAGATCCAACATAGCAACAAAAGTGAGGATGGCACAGGACCGGGCAACATTCCATTCTATTATGCAATGTGAGTCAGAGCCGATTCGACAGTACCTAACAAGTCCAAAAGGTCAAACATTCAAATAATAATAATAATTTCAGGAAAAAAAAAAAAGAACAAGGAGGATATCCTTAAAGAATAAATTCAAGAATTTTTTCACAATTGACAGATATGGTTTTCCAGGTTGAAAAGGTCTACCAGGTAGCAGCACAATGTTTAAAAGCAGACACACAGCAAAACAGATAATCATCAAATTTCAGGACACTGAAGATGAGAAAAATCCTACAAACTTTCAGAGAGAACGTACAGGCTTCATACACATGATCAAGAAACAAAATGGTACCAACTCCAGTGGTACTTGGTGCCTTTTGGTCTGCGTTATAAAATCAGGTTGCTTCTTGGCTTTCCCAGCTGCTGACTTAAGATTTAACGTTTTAGGTTCTGCTAAGTCAGCTGGCACTTGTGCATATGCTTTCCAGGGTTGTTTGTGTTCTTGCTTTTATTTTCTGTGTCCTAGTGATTAGGGACTTTTAAAAACTCTTTATACTCATTTTATTGGGGTTTCAAAAGGGGATCAGACTCTAATGCATGTATTTGATCCACTGTCTTTAACCAAATATCTTAAAATTTGATTGTAAACAAAAGTGATTCAAACCAACCCTAACACGTGATTTCTCAACACCAACACTCAAAACTAGAAGAAAATAAAGCAGTGCCTTCAAGATTTTAGGGGAAAATTAAGTTGAATGTTGAATAAAATCATATTCAGATAAGCAAGGTGTCAAGAAATTTACCTCCCGTCTGTCCTTTCTTATGATGCTGTAAGAGCACCTTACAGCCTCCACCAAACAAAAGGAGTAGAAGATAGGTGATCCAGAAATAGGGGACCCAGCACAAGAGGGAGGCAAAGGCAATCCCGGGATTTTGGTTTAGCTACAAAGATGGCAACTCTGTTAATGGGTATAAACATACTAAGAGGAGATTTATACAACTGGGAGAGAGTTTGGGGATAAGATAGTGACAGGTACATAAATAAATATCACCTTAAAAAATAAGACAGGTATTCACTGAAAGAAAACAAAAGGTTGTGCAGGAGAGCAAAAGCAAAGAGAGTCTACTACTTGACACTTGACTTAGCTGAGGATAGGGATCGTGTTGTCTTAATAATGGAAACCCTGAACATGGATCCTACCAAAAGAAAAACTCTATCAGGAAGGTGAAAGCTGGGTGTGGGAAGTGTGTATGTGCGTGTGTGTGTATGTGTGTGTGTAGTGAGGGTGAAGGAGAAATGATAAGAGGGGGAGCTAAATCCTTACCTTCTTAATAGGGAGTCAATAGATAACGTCTAAAGCCGAATAATCAGGAAGCAGCAAATAGGCATCTTATTTAGATTTTATTTTTTAAGTAAGTTAAAAGATTGGAAAGTAGTTGGCTTGTGAGCAGGAAACTATTTGACTCTCTCAATGATATGCATGTATCACTGTGACAAAAATAAAAAGTAAATTTAAAATTATAATACATACTTACATAGTTCTCATTTTAAAAACACACTTTAAAGAGAGTAAGGAAAAGATAGCTGCTATTCTGTCTTTACTAATTCCTCAGACTTTGTCCTTTATAACTTATTTTCATGTATAACCTCATGACAGTCTGCCACTTTAAGACCCTCACAGCCTTAGGAATTATCATATCAAATAGCTTAAAATATATCTGCATGAAATATAAAGTTTATATGATATAAAATTTAGAAGAATTTTTTATAATTTTGCTTTTTAGGCTTTATGGCTACAAGGAATTCATTCCCTTTATGATTTTCAGCTTTTCTGCACCTTAGTTTACTTTACATTAAAACTGCTTGGGAAAATAGCTGGAAAATGTCTCCTTAAATTTCCCGTGAACTAGTGTGTAATGTTTTCTTTCTCAACAAATAACACAAATCTGTCAATTGCCTGTGATTTAAATGAAACACAAATTAATCTATTGCTTTGAAATGGGTTTTAACATGAAGAAGCAGATGCAGCACCGTTCTCGGGTACCAGTACTCAAAAAAGCAGCAAGAAGGGGAAAAATCTGAATTTTCATAAAGCAATGTTATTTTGGAGGATGTTAAATACAAACCACCTTCAGATGCTCAGATTGGAACGAGTTATGAATAGAATCTACTATGCTAAGTGTTTTAGGACTTCGAATTAAAATTTTTAATTAGATTAGGATTTTACCTTCGTAGGTATTATGAAAACCATAGGCGAGAGCCAAGGGGAAATATGATACTATCCTTCTCCTTGCTAGAATGTTTTATTTCTCTGCATCAGGTTAGTTCCTATCATCTGCTGAAGGATTATGACTCTTGCTTCTGGTCAGATCTCATTCTTAATGCTTTTAGGATGAGCATCCCAGTCTGGCAAGGGAGGCGGCACCCTTATCCTTCTCAGAATTTGCAGCCTCTGCCTCTGACCAGGTTATATTAGCAGAGGCTCTGGAGTGAATACTAATTAATTATCTTCCCTCATCTGTTACAATTCTACTTGATTGTTTCCCATTAGCTCTAGTGAGTCGACCGGTACTTGTCTTCCACTCCACAGACCTAAATCTGCAGATTTTTAAAAAATAACTTCCATTAGAAACACGAGTTAATAAAAAAAAAAAAAAAAATAGATAATAATCATGCAAAATAATCTCAGTGTATAAATTTATTGGATTCTCTTCAAATTACAAACTGTTATTTTCTTTCTTTACGTTGCATTGAGATATACATCTCCCCATAATAATAACAGTTACTGTCGGTAGAGGATTTTACAGTTTGCCTTTTCATTCACAAATACTGATTCATCACTGCTATATGCCAGTCATTGTTCTAATTTTTAGGCAAAGTCTCTAATCTCATAGAATTTTATTTCTTGAGAAAGGCAATACAAACAATAAACAAGTAAACAAATAAATGTATAATATTTCCTATTAAGAATAAAATTCCATATAGTCGTAAGTGCAATAAGATATAACATATGTTTTATGAATACAGAGTGTGAGAAGGCAGGGAGTCCTCCTTTAGTCTGTGTGAGTGGGCTGCTCTGAGGAGGTGATATTTGAAATAAAGATGAAATATCCTAGAGGAGCCTGCTGACCAAAGATATGGGGACAGAGTGTTCCATGCAGAACCAGTAGAAAGGCTCAAATTAATTATAGCAACCTATACATTGTAGGGAAACCCTGGTGGCATAGTGGTTAAGTGCTACGACTGCTAACCAGAAGGGTCGGCAGTTTGAATCCACCAGGTGCTCCTCGGAAACTCTATGGGGCAGTTCTATTCTGTCCTATAGGGTTGCTATGAGTCGGAATCAACTCGACGGCAACAGATATGCATTGTAGTGAGGCTGATAGTGGCAATAATGGTGGTGGTGGTGGTGGTGATGATGGTGGTAATGATGATGATGTTGGAGGTGATGATACCCTTCTTTCACAGATGAAGCGCAATATGACAAAATAAAGTGCTCATGGCCACGCAATTAGTAAATAATACAGCCTCAAATCAAAATAATTATTGACAGTAAGATTTAAAAGGTCACTTGAAATTTGGCCTCTTGGCTGTTGTAGCAGGAATACTCTTAGACAAACTGGCTTGTCTGTACGGGAGACTCCTAACTTCAGAACTCCCTTTAAGAACTTCCCAAATTACAGGAGCTTATTCTGTGCCGAAGAACCATAATGCTCCAGCTTGATAACAAGCCCACCTTTGCTCTTTTCCATTTGTCTGGGTTTTTGTGTTCTGCTTAGCTTGGCTAGATGGTTTCACCGCACCAATCAACAATGCCTACTCTACTCACCTACTCTAAAAACTTAACTTTACCCCTCTTGCTTCCTGTGCTTCCGATACTTACTTTGGTATCCCCATTGCCACTAAATCTTCAGCCCATTAGAACCTCCAATCCAGTGACCTTAGCACTTTTCACTACCCATCACCACCCTCATGTGCTCACTTCCTTTTTTTAACCAGTATGTATTCCATGGCCCTTCACTATGACACTCCCTTGCAATCCCCTCTGTCAACAAAACCCCAATCCTTACTAAATACAAATCTCCACCTTCCCCTAGCCTATGCTTCAGAAACTAAACTGCACTTGAGAAAACAGTCTCATGTCGACTGGTCTCACTTTAAATTCATGACCATATGTCTCAAATGAGTCTTCACTGTTAAGTGTACTTTCCAACACTCAGAGATATCTGCATCAAACTTTCTCTCCTTTGCATGTTAATTGTTTCCTTTCTACTACATCATTCTTATCAGCATTTAAACATGATCTAATATCTCCCACTAGGAGCCCTGGTGGCACAGTGGTTAAGTACTCAGAGGCTAACAGAAAGGTCAGCAGTTCAAACCCACCAGTTGCCCTGGAGGAGAAAGATGTGGCAGTCTGCTTCCATAAAGGTTTACAGCCTTGAAAACCCTATGAGACAGTTCTACTCTGCCCTTTAGGGTAGCTATGAGTCAGAATCAACTGGACAGCAATGGGTGATTTCTCCCATTAAAAACACAAAAAAGCAAAACAAAACAAACACCTTAGTCTCAGATTCCCATTCAGCTTTTGCCTATTTCTTGGTTCCTCTTCACACCAGAACTTCTCAAAGGAATTGTCTGTGCTTGCTGTCTCCACTTCCTTAGCTTTGCATTCACTTTAATTCATTCCACTTGAGTTTCTGTCCCCACCTCTCCGCTGAAACTGCTTTCGCCAAATTCAAAGTCCTCAAGATGCCAAATTCACGGATATCTCCTCTGTTCTCTCACTCTGCCTCACAGCAGCATCTCATATGGATAACCAGTCTGTTTCTTGAAATTTTCCTTTCTTGCATTTTAAGACTCCACACTCTCCTAATTTCCTCCTCTCTCCTAGAAAAACCTTTTCAGCCTCATAATGGCTTCTCTTCTCTAATCTACTTCTACTTTTGGGATGGCCCCAGGACTCAGCTTCGGGCCTTCTTTCCATCTTTATTTTCACATTTTCCCTAGATCTCGTTTGATACTGTCTTTAAATTGTTTTTATATGCTGCCCTGGCCTTTCCTGTGAACTCCAGGCTCACACAACTAAAAGCCTCTTTGACATTTCCACTTACTTGTGTCAGAGTCATCTCAAACTTAGCATACCCAACACAGACCTTGATGTCACCCCAGAAGTATTACTCCTTTTGCAGTGATCGACATCTCAGTAATGCACTTTCCACTCAGCTGCTTACACCGAAAATCTAGGAATCATTCTTGACTCTTCCCTTTTCCTCATTTCACATCTAGTACATCAGAAAATCCTGTCAATTCAACTTCTAGAATATTTCAAATATGTCCACTTTTCTAACTCTACTACTTCCCTAATACCCAACTCCTATCATTTCTGCCTGGATTACTGCAGTAGCATACTAACTACTCCCTCTGCTTCCGCTGTTGCCCTTTATAATCCTTTCTCCAACCAGCAGCCAAAAATTAAGTCAGATTATGACAGTGTTTGCTTAAAATTTTCTTGGCTTTCTTAAAATAAGATCTGCCTGTCTTATCTAGTGCTGCTATAACAGAAATACCACAAGTGGATGGCTTTAACAAAAATAAGTTTATTCTTTTACAGTCTAGTAGGCTAGAAGTCCAAATTCAGGGCACCCGCTCCAGGAGAAGGCTTTGTTTCTGTCGGCTCTGGAGGAAGGTCCTTGTCATCAATCTTCCCTTGGTCTAGGAACTTCTCCACGCAGGAACCCCGGGTCGAAAGGACATGCTTTGCTCTAGGCGCTGCTTTCTTGGTGGTATGAGGTCCCCATGTCTCTCTGCTCTCTCTTTTATATCTCAAAAGAGATTG
>NW_004444019.1:11420313-11421202 GCF_000243295.1 Trichechus manatus latirostris
TCACATCAGATGACAAATGACAAGATGGTGGACAACCACATAATACTGGGAAGCATGGCCTAGCCAAATTGATACACATATTTTTGGGGGACACATTTCAATCCATGGCACTGCCCTTAAAATAAAATGTCAACTCCTTATCATGGCCTGCAAGAAAATACATGATCCGTTCCCTGACTATTTTTTCGAATTCTTCTACTGCTTTCCCTCTCCTTCACTAATTTCCAGACCTTTCTGTTTCTGAAATACATTAAACTTGTTTCTGCCTCAGGATCTTTGTACTTGCTATTCACTCCACAAAAAAGACCCTTCACACTCTGCTTTTCTCAGAACTTTCTTCTCTACTCAGGTCTCAACTCAAATGTCCCCTTTGTAAAAAAGATTTCCATGGGCATCTTATCTACAGTAGCCCCTTTCCCCAGTCACTCGTTATCTAGTTACCTTTTTAATTTTCTTCATTATACATGTTGCTCTCAAAAATTCTTATTTATTGATTTTCTTGCTTTTCCAACTAGAATGTAAACTTCACAAGGGCAGGGGACTCACCTGACTTATCCTAGCATTACTCCCAGAGCATGGAATAGTGCCTGGCTCATAGGAGGCACTCAATAAATATGTATTATTAAATCAGTGAGCAAATGAATGAATGAAAGATTGTGATACATTAGACACTTCAATTTAACTCAAAAATATATTTGAAGGTTTTCTAAAACAAGGCATGATAGTATAACATTAGATGTTGTATTAAAATGAGTCATATGCAAAGTTTTAAACTGATAAATTTATCATTTTTCCCCTCTTACAACTGAAATTTCAACCATGACAAATATAATAGTTGGTATTCTATAATTCAGTCCAAAATTTATATATATACATATATATATACTTT
>NW_004444019.1:11421302-11451622 GCF_000243295.1 Trichechus manatus latirostris
CTGTAAAGATTACAGCCAAGAAAACCCTATGGGGCAGTTCTACTCCATCACATGGGGTTGCTATGAGTTCAAAATCAACCTGATGGCACCTAACAATAACAACAATTTACCTGATTTTTAATTAATACATTTACTTAACTCATTAAAATGTAAAGTCTATAGCAAATTCTTGGCTTTTGTCAAAACTTCTTTATTGCCTCTCTCCTCCTTAATTTAAATTTCCACAAGTTATTTAATCTCTCTAAACCTTAGTTTTCTCATCCTTGGACTTGGTGACTTCCCATTTTCAAATTCTCTGACTCCATATTAACGTTGCTGTTATTAGCTGCCAAAGAGTCAGCCCCCGACTCATGGTGACCCCTTGTGTTACAGAGTAGGACTGCTCCATAGGGTTTTCTTGACTGTAATCTTTACAGAAGCAGATCACCAGGCCTTTTCCTCCTCGGAGCTGCTGGGTGGGTTTGAACACCAGCCTTTCATTTAGCAACCAGTGGAAGCCACTTATGCCACCCAGGCTCTTATCTTAATGTTATCATCATACAAATGTGATCTTGTTCATGTGTTTGCCTGTCTCGGTTATTTTCCCACATTCTCAACTGTGTATTTGGCATAACTGAGATAGAACAGAGGTTGTAACTGTAACCAGGGCTGTCAGAGTCTCTAGGGAACTATTTCTCTGAGATACTCTTTAAACTTTGAACCAGAACTAGCCCCTGAGGTCACCTTTTAGCTAAATAACAGATTGGCTCACAAAGTAAAGAACATCACCATGAGTTCTGTACTCCTTTAAAAAATAATCTATATGAGACCAAACTGTCAACAATTACTTTAAAACAAAGGTGAGAAGGTATGGGGTCCTCAAAAAGCCGTGCACTCCTAAATTTAGCCAAGTAACGGGAAAATGTGTGGGTTTAGAAACCCTAAATAATTTCTTCAATTCTCCGTTTGATTCTGCATGTGTAAACCTCATTTTAAGTTAAGAATTAAAGCTTACTGTGTACCACCATCAAATAAAGCCAGGGTTAAAGACAGTGAGTTTTTTATTTTGAGCTGTATGTAAAACTCCAAATAGAATTATGTAGATCACAAATTTTCTCAACATTGTATCATCTGTATGGAGTATGGAGTGAATACTGGATAAGTACACAAAAGTCATAGCTTTGCCACTTACAAATGGGTGATTTGAGCACCCATCCTCTATGGGTCTGTTTTATCATTTTTGGAAAGCGTCATCCTGCCCTGACCACCTCACAGTGTTATAACGATGAAGTGAGATGACACTATATTAAAGTACTTTGTATACAAATGAAAGGTAAGATTTCATTAGCAGAATGTGCTGTATCCCTACTACCCAGTTAATTAATTAAGACATTGATTTAACAAATTTTTATCGAGTGCTTACTAGGTGCCAGACATTTCCCTAGGCACAGGGGATTCAAAATAAATAAGACAACTCAACAATAAAGAGGTAAACAACTCAATTTAAAATAGGCCAAGGACTTGAATAGACATTTCTCCAAACGTGTACAAGTGGCCAACAAGGACATGATAAGATGCTCAGTATCATTAATCATTAGGGAAATGCATATCAAAACCACGATGAGATACCACTTCACACCCACTAGGATGAATATAATTTTAAAAAGCAGAAGATAAATGGAGATATTGGTACCCTCATCAATGGCTTGTGGGAATGTAAAATGGGTTCAGCTGCTCTGGAATACAGTTTCGCAGTTCCTTGATAAGTTAAAAATAGAATTACCATATGATCCAACAGTTCCGCTCCTTGGTATAGCCCCAAAAGAATTGAAAATAGGTGTTCAAACTAAGACTTGTATGTGAATGTTTATAGCAGCACTGTTCACAAGAGCAAAAGGTAGAAACAACCTAAATTTCCATCAAATGATTCATAAACAAAATGTGTTGTATTCATACAACGTAATATTATTTGACAATAAAAAGGAATTAAATACTAACACGTTCTACAATATGGATGAACCTTGAAAACATTTTGCTAAGTAAAATAAGTTAGACACAAAAGGACAAATATATTGTTCCGTTTTTACGTAATATCTATTTTAGGCAAATTTATCGAGACAAAGTATATTAGAGGTCACTGGAGCCTGGGAAGGAGGTGGGAATGTGGAGTGAATAGTTAATGGGCACAGTTTCAGTTTGTGGTGATAAAAAAGTTTTGGAAATAGATAATGGTGATGGTTTCACAACAGTGTGATTGTAATTAATGTCACTGAATTGCACGCTTTAAAATGATTAAAATGGTGAATTTTTGGACATGTGACTTTTTTGAAAATTAAAAAAATTAGTTGGCTAAAGTAGATTACATAGTGGTTTCCTTCAGCTAGGGGTTGGAATGGGAGTGAAGGCGTATGAGTACAAGGTTTCCATTTGGTGAGATGGAAATTATTTAAAATAAAATTGTGATGATAGTTGCACAACTGTCAGTTTATCAATAATCATAGAATTGTACACTTAAAACGGGTGAATTTTATGTTATGTATATTACACCTCAATAAACCTTTAAAAAATAAATAAGGCATAGTCCCTACCCTCAAAAAGTTTATAGTGTAATGAGGAAGACATATGTAAGTAATAGAGTGGTACAATATGCTGGAGAAATATGGATGTTGTAGCCTATAGTTGTACATAACTGTAATCAAATGTTTTAAGTGCTAAAAAATAAACATTAAAAGTACTACTAAATTGAGCAATACTGTTTCAAACCAAGAACAGATTTTGTGCCCTATTGAAAGACATCCAGTAACCCGTTTTCACAGAGTAGATTCTGACTCATGGTGACCACCTGTGTGTCAGAGTAGTACTGTGCTCCAGAGGATTTGCAATGGCTGTGTTTTTGGAAGCAGTTTGCCAGGCCCTTCTTCCAAGGCACTTCTGGGTGGACTCAAACCACCAACTTTTGGTTAGCAGCTAAGCATTTAACCATTTGTACCACCCAGGACTTCTTGAGAGACATACAATGTCTAAAATTGGTAAAACTTCATTAACCCTTATACTAAACTTGGCATGTATAGGACTGTATTTTAAGAAACAAGGCCTTGACCTGTCTGAAAATGTGTAGCTGGTACTGTCAACTTGATGTTCTTTGAGCAAAATAGAACCCTTAATGCTGCTTGAAGAGCAAGTGGAAGCTGGGCTGAGGAGAACGGCTAAGCCCTGGCACACTCATTTGCTGCAACCCTTGATACTCATTTGCATTGTCCCCATGGCGACACTGGCAGGCAGGGCTCCCAGATCGTAACAAAGCAAGCAGCATAGGAGGGGGCCGGCAGAGCGGTGACCCCTATCCTTCCCCACCTCAGAGGGAATGCATCTGAGATTCCAATCCATGCTTTCTCTCTCTGGAGACACTTACCTGCTTTAGGAAAATTTGAAAAACAACCTTGCTCTGAGTTTTGATATCACCTCTTCCAAGTTTTCTTGTATTTCCAGCATTTAGCCCCTGGCCACCCGTAAGCCTGTGTTCCCTTAGCACAAAGAGGTCGGTGCTTCTTTATATTTGCCTCCTCCGTTTAAGATGAGTAAAATGTGAAAATGAGTAAAAAGATTAATAGCAGCAATCACATAGTTACTGATTTTCTCGGCTTTGTAACTAAATGTAAGGGCAGCACATGAAAAATGTTTATTCTCGATAGTGTATTTCTCTTTCTGAGTCATTTTAAGTCTAAGAGAAATATTCGTTCTTCTTAAACTGTCTCTCTGGGGCTTTGTTATGGATTAAATTATACCTCCCCAAAATAAGTGCTGTAAATTCTAACCTCTATGTCTGCGGTTATAATCCTATTTGGGAATATGTTGTCTTTGTTATGTTGATGAGGCAGGATTAGTGTAACATGTATCTTGAGTCAATCTCTTTTGAGATAGAAAAGAGATTAAACAAGCTCAAAGAGGAGAGATGGGGTAAGATAGATACCAGGACACATGGAGATCTCCAAGGAGCCAGAAAGCAGAAGCTGAAGAGAAAAGGACCTTCCTCCAGAGCCAACAGAGAAAGAAACACTTCCCCTAGAGCTAGTGCTCTGAATTTGAACTTTAGCCTCCTAAACTGTGAGAAGATAAATTTGTGTTTGTTAAAGCCATCCACTTGAGGTATTTCTGTTATAGCAGCACTAGATAACTAAGACAGCCCTAGTTTTCTTTACTATAAAATGAGAGGGTTGGATTCATGACCTCCATGGTCTCCTTAAGCTTGAACAGTCTGTAATATTCTGAATCATACCCGAAATTCAACCCTTAGCTTCACAGTGAAGTTTGAAGAAGAACCAAATTGGCTGACCATTCCCAAATACAAGACATAGTAACTTGACTATTTCTACCGGAGGAAGCATTTTATCAAGCTGAATTATTTATACATTGTCACTGAAATGGTTATCATCTCAGTCAAATTATTCAAGTTTCAGCAGGAGAAGTCTTTTTTCCCAGCTCTGATACTTATTTTCAGGCATAGGATGGATATCACCTAATCTTCCCTGAATCTTGTCTGACTGCAGAGTATCTCCCCAGCCCTCCTAACACCTCACCTGCCATGGCAGCAGCGCTTATGTCCAACCACGAGCAGTGAGGTCACTGGGGCAATAGGAAGACAGGCCAGGTGTGAACCAGGATTCTGTGATGCTACCAGCTATCAGTCAACACTCCATGTTGAGGTAGACATAGCATTAGTATGTATGTCCAGGTAAACCATTTTGGTTAGAGTAATAAAGACCACTCAGGTATATCACGTTTGCTCAACAATCTGTTTATATGAAGAGGCAATATAAGGTAGTGGTTAAGTGCATGGACTCCAAATCTGGCCCGCCTGGGTTTCAGTCCTGGCTTCAGCATATAGTAGCTCTGTGACTTTTAGCTTTAGTGTTTCCCATTGGTAAAATGGGAATAATATTAGGGTTGTTTTAACAATTAAGTGAGGTAATATATGTAAGGTATTTAGAAAAATGCTTGGCACACAATAAGCACTCTGTTGGTTATCTGTATGTTGTAACTTCACATGAAAAAAAAAGTTAAGCCCACAAAGAAAATAACAGTTCCATGTGTAAGGAAAGTGTGGTTATAAATATGAAGGACAGTGGCTTTGGATGGGGTCTTGAGTTTGAATTCCTGTTTCATAAGATTGTCATGAGGCTTAAGTGAGATATTTATAAAGTGCCCACACTAATGGAAGCCTCGGGAAGTATTAGTTCCTTTCCCCTACATATATCCTCAATTTCCTTTCTTTCACTTTCTTTTCATCCTTTTTCTCTTTCTTTATTTCCTCCTTCCTTCCTTCCTTTATTTTTCTTCCTCCTCCCCTCTCTCCCTCCCTCCCTCCTTTCTTCCATTTCTTTCTTTCTTTCCTTCCTTCCTTCTCCTTTCTAATGATTGTTGGTTGCCTCCTTCATGCCAAGCACTTTGCATATTCTGGGGATAAAGTTGAGTAACAAAACAAACACTGTCCTGATTCTCTTAGAGTCTAATGGAGGAGTGAAGTATTAACGGAATTACCTACCTAACGAATGCATAGTTATAAACTTTACATAAGTGTCCTGAATGAACACAATACTATGTAAGGGCATATGTCAGAAGAACCTGACCTGTGAAGAGTGAGGGGAATGTTGACTATCTCAGAGGCTGGGAGGGAGTTTACCAGGTCCAAAAGAAGGAAAGGGCATTCTCTGCTGAAGCCATAGCTCATGCAAAGGGCCTGTGGCTTGAATGACCATTTGAAGGACATGGCTGGAGCTCAGGGAGGGAAGCAACAATGGTGTGGGGGCTGAAGAGGGATGCAGTGGAGAGATTTTAGGGAAAGATCACAATATCTAGCAAAAAATTTCTTTGCCTTTCAGGTAACCAAACAGTATCTTGTGATTTATTTCCAAATAAGAGTATCTTTTCCATTTACAGAATAATACATTTTAAAAATATATAAAAATTTATTCACTAATTTACCTGGAACATTTAAATTAAGCTTATTCCTATGATTCTACAAATTTATGTTAATATAATTATCATAATCATCCACAGACATAGCCAAACATTCATCAAGGATTACTCGATTTAAAAATTGAAAAATCGAGTCATTGTTGACACATCAGCTCTGTACCTGTCAGGTAGGCATCTGGAATAGGCTCAAAAATACATTTTACAGATAAAAAATTAAAGAGATTGACAGATAAAAACGTTAGAAAAATAACCTCAGTTGCAGAGAAATTCTGCTTTCAGTATATTAATTGCCTTCTAACTTTTCAGATTATTTGGGAAAAATCTGAATATAGAATTGAAGCTTCAAAAGTATAACTGAACTTCCTAAGTAGAAAGTCAGGTTTCTTTTTCATTGAGAGAAGAAGCAAGCAAACAAAATAAAAATTTAAAATAATTTTTCCTCTGATATTCACTGTGGTGATGTAGAGACTCTGGTGACATGGAATTACTGCAGTAGAAACAGTGTCTAAGCCCCTGGCCGTCGAGTCAATTCTGACTCGTAGCGACCCTATAGGACAGAGTAGAACTGGTTCATGGTGTTTCTAAGGAGCAACTGGTGAATTCCAGTTGCCAACCTTTTGGTTAGCAGCCACGTTCTTAACCACTGTGCTACCAGGGCTCCTAGAAGCAGTGTCTAAAACCAAAACCCGTTGGGGTGAGTCAGTTCCGACTCATAGCGACCCTATAGGGCAGAGTAGAACTGCCCCATAGAGTTTCTATGGAGCAGCTGGTGGATTCAAACTGCCGACCTTCTAACCACTGCACCACCAGGACCCCAGAAACAGTGTCTAGAGCTAAATAAATAGTTAAAAAATGTATCACTTCAGTCTTGGACCATATCTATGTGTATAAACTTATTTGGTGATTTTAGGAAGGAAAATTGTTGTAATTTTTAATGGAAAATAACCTTTCTTTAAAGTTTTAATTTTTCACTTGATAAATAGCATGTTTGGCATACTTGGCTGGGTTTCACAGGCGTTTTAAACTGATGAAGTTAAACTGCTCTGAGGGGAGATTTGGAAATGAGATGATCAATTTTTCTTTTCACCCTTTTCATGATCATATCATTGATGCAACTGAAGAGGCAATTCAACATTAAAACAAACACAATATCTTCTCATTTGCTATTGAAATTTAGTCTTCACTGCTTAGTAATACATGTTTTTGTCCCACTTTTTTTTTAAATAAACGTGTGGTTCAACTATTTTTCACAAGTGCCAACTTCTTGTACATTGAAATATAATTCTTATATCATTGAAATATAATTTCACCCTTCCTTGTGCCTGATGGAATCTACATGAATACATCCTAAACTATGGCTATTGTTGAGAATCCATCACTTCAGATGGACAATTCAGATGAACATAAGGAGTTGTTAGTATAAAATGCGTGCAGAACTGGTCTCACTGAGATGAGGCTTATTTTTAGTTACTAACAATTTTTGAAGACTGAATTACAGAAGATAGCAATAATTTTCTAGTGTACTAGCTCTTAAAATTAATTAAGCAACCGTGTTAATAGTAGCATATTTTTATTAATAACCTACAGAAACACCTGTACTTATTCATCAGAAACCTTCCAAATGATATGCTAGCCAAGGAGTGTCAAATTATCATTTGAAAATTATTGAATAAATTCTAGGAGCAACTTATTATTAAAAGTGAATTAACTACATTTTCAGTATATTCATTTGGGGAAAAATGGTGGCATAGAGGTTAAGAGTGAAAACTCTAGAATTAGACTTCCTCGGTTACAACTTCAGTTTCAATATCTACTAGATGTGTGACCTTGAGTAAATTATTTAACTGCTCTGAGCCTCAATTTCCTCATCTGTAAAATGGGGATAATAATGATTGCTAATATTTACATAGCTCCTACTTTGCACGAGGCGCTGTTTTAAGCTAGAGACAGAGTCAAAGGCAGAGAGATGATAAATATTACATGACTGATTCTATTCTAGAATCATTTACACATTTAATCTTCACGACAACACTGTGAGGCAGGAACTGTTATTATCCCCTTCTCACAAGTAATAAAATTGAGGAACCAAGAAGTTAAATAACTTGCCAGAGGCAGCTAAGTGCCAGACCTCGAATTTAGACCCAGGCTCTCTAGCCCTAAAGTCTGTCCTCAAACACTACCCTATAATGCCTAATGCACATATCATTAAACAGAACCAAATGCGTTGCCATGGAGTCAATTCCGACTCATAGCGACCCTATAGGACAGAGTAGAACTGCCCCATGGGGTTTCCAAGGAGTGGCTGGTGGATTCGAGCTGCCTGCCGATCTTTTGGTTAGCAGCCGTAGCACTTAACCACTACACCACCAGGGTTTTCGCACGCAAACAATTGTGTGGTTCTAGTAAATATTCAATGAACATTGGTTATTATTATTTGCTTATTTTACTATATGTTGTCTCTTTTATTACATTAAATATTCACTTTCCAATAAATTTTTTTTTTAACACTATCTTTTGCTACATTCTGTGGGATTTGGTAAGGTTATCTTGGGGTCAACATATACTGCAAGGCATCACACATTTTTTGCTTTTTATAATTTCATACACCAAAGTGCGAAACAGTCAAGGTCAACTTTTTAAAAATCATTGATTCATTTATTCTACAGATATTTGTTAAGCATCTACTACATGCCTGGTGCTATTCCAAGACCAAGTCTAGAGCATACAGGAGCGAATAAGAGAGACAAAGTCCCGGCCCTCATGGAGCTTCCCTCCTAGTGAATCATTTTATCATTTACTCTGTTTAGTCTTGAACCTTTAATCCTGGGAAATAATGCCACTACTAATGTTGAAATCTTCCGTTGTTGAACTTGGGAAACTAGCAGGGAGATGCATTACACAGGCCACTGCGCTATGTGTTACAGGCTTTCCCCACCCGACCCCGTGTGCTTAAGAAACTGTTTCAGAGCAAACCTCTGACAAACCTGCCACCCACCTGTGTCAACCTGCCTCAAACCAACAGCCCAGGGACAGAGCAAAGGTGTTTCAGGATCTCTGAGAACTGAGTCCAGAAACGAAGCCCATTCTGAAGGAATGTTCTTGGCCATGTTTTTCTTCACTGGCACATTAGTGCATGAAGAAAAACCATCATTGTTCCAAAATAGACACTGAGGATTCAAATCCCTGAGAACAGATTTTGATTTTCTATCTAGTTCCTTTATGTTATTTTCTCTTCCATTTGTTCCTTAAAAAAAAAAAAAAAATCATATTCTGCTACTATCAATGTCATGTGAAATGATTAATTAAATTAGTGAAGACTTTTCATCAGATTATGCCCTTTGACTACACAAGGAATTATTATAATAATATTATTATTTAAGATACTTATTTTAGTAAATTTGTTATTTGAGGGGATATTTTTAAGTTTATAAAAAGTTTAATTCTCTGGAAAAGTAAGGGGAGAGCATATGTGTTTCTTTATCCTCCAATTCTGGTGATTTATTCTTAACAGATTACTGAGAGAGAAAGGGAATTTACATTTATTGAGCACTCACAAATTTAACATACACAATCTCATAGAATTAAATGTTGTCTTATAGAATTAAGTATGTCTCATAGAATTAAATATACTTACTTCCTGTGTATATGTGAAGATTAACATATCTACACTGGAAGTAAGTTTATTTAACCTCCATTTAACCAAGTGAAATAGAGATTCAGAAAAGCCATATAACTGGCTTGGGTTCCCTAAGGTAGCAAGCCAGCAGTTGCCAGGTCTGTTCAAAGCCCGTGTCCTTCCCAGGAAGCCTCAGCAGTCATGAAGATAACTGTAAGAACAACACTGCTCAAAAGAGAAAGCAGATCTGAACACTTTTTATAGACCTTATTGTTACATATATTGCATTAATATTAGCATGAAATATTAGCATGAAGAACCGTCTCTACATTTTAAATATGTAATTCATGGAAAGAAAACATTAAATTAGTAGCCATTCACAACATTTTAAAATCAACTTCACCTCTCAGGTGAAGTGCTACATTTGTAACAAATTACTTGATGATTCGATTAAAAGGAATAAAAATCATGTAATTGGCATAGATGAGACTAGCGCCTTTCCCCATTTATTTTATAATATACCTTTAAAGTCATCATCATCATCAAACAACATTTGGTGGCACAGTGGTTAAGAGCTTGGCTGATAACCAAAAGCAGCTCCTTGGAAACCCTATAGGGTAGGGTCGCTTCGGGTTGGAATCAACCCAGCGGCAGTGGGGTTTTTTATTTTGTTTATATACTTCATAAAAGAAGTGCAGGTTGTGGACTGGTAGACGTAACCGAAATACAAGAAAAATTTAAAAACCGGTTGTGATTGAGCTGATTCCGACTTATAGTGACCCTATACCCTATAAGAGAGTAGAACAGCCCCATAGGGTTCCCAAAGCTGTAAATCTTTACAGAAGCAAACTGCCACATCTTTCTCCCATGGAGCAACTGGTAAATTCAAACCATCGACCTTGTGGGTAGCAGCTGAATGCTTAACCACGGCACCACCTGGGCTCCTTAAGCAAAGCTTACTGCTTATTTAATAAGTCCTGAGCCATTTTAACTGCTGTAGAGGTGATAAGTATGTACTAACTCAGAATAATTAAAAGTCAGCAGAGTATCTCTAATGAAACACCCTTAGAAGTGCCAAAGAGTTTCTTACTCTTAGTGTAAGATTCTAATGGATATAATTGTCTGAGCTATTAACTGAGGCACACCCAGAACCATTACCTGTTTATGTTTCTGTACTTGAAAAAGCAAAAAAGATTTCCCATATAAAGAGACTCCATGGCATATATCTATCAGTCTATCACCCTGTTTTTCTATCTTTCATGGCCATATTTATTCTGTAAAATAGTGAATAATAAAATTTATTATTACAGCCCACAGAGGATATGTCTACTTGGAAAGTTCTACAAATAAGTTACATGGAGATAGTTTATTGTTCATTTTGTTTCACAGCTTAATGCTTTAACTAGACGTTTGGCTTCTGCACAATTTAGATACAGTAAAAATATAAACAACTATTTTTAAAAAAGTTATGAAAGTCTTAGGGATCCAATTATACAATGTTATGAAGAGGTTCCAACATGCTGGGGATTTCCCACAACACCAAAAAATCAATTAATGTAGCACCACATCAGTTTAAAAAGCCATTATCAACTTTCCCTCCCAACTCATGGTCAAATTTCATAGTGGTCAAATACTTAATTTTAAAGTAATTGCTGGGCTGAACTTTGATTAACAAGACCACAAATTTCAAAGAAAATTTGTTAAGTTTCCTTGAGGTCATTCTCATGAGATTTAAAAAACAAGGACTGACTTTCCAAAGCGCCAAGACCTTCATAAAACCAGCTGGCTTACAAATTCAGCTGACCCATCGTTACTGTACCTCACAGTTAAGAATCATGAGAACAACTTGTTCTCAATTTTGTGCCTCCCCACAGAGTGAGCATTGAGTATCTTCTGTGATTAACATATAAACAGTGTTTTATTGAGTTTTGTCTCTCATGGTGCAGATAATTCTTTTTATCTTTTTTATATGGTCAGTACCAATTTTTCCTCTTAAAGTATGTATTATAGGATAAGAAAGTGAAGATCGATTTTATTCTATCTTTATATCCTTGTCAGTTACTATATATCTTAAAACTCAATCTATCCCTAAATAATGTGTGATTTTATATTTATGAAAAATATTCCCTTACATTGTTGTCTGTATATCAGTATTTAGGTTACATGTAGTACTAATAGAGAAACACATATCAAGAGTTTACTTTAGTTTTTTTTTTTTTTTAAATAGGCTCAGAAAGAAAAGCCTGAAGGAGCTTGAGTTTTAGCAAGAGAAGATGAAGATTTTATATGTGATGACTTGGATAATCAAAGTAAACTACATTATCTTCTTAAAATTCCCTATGAGACGATGATAGCAGATCTGTGGACCAAAGGGACTTTTAAACAGCAAATGAATGCACGTATACTATCTCTTTAGAGCCTGTAACACCACCACCACCACCCTTTTTCTCTGTTTGCTTTTTTTTTTAATTTTTGTACGCTCTCTTCTAATTAGTGTCGTTTTATTATTGTTGTTAATTTGCCATCTAGACAACTCTGACTCATAGCAACTTTACCTATAACAAAATGGAATGTTGCCAGGTTCCATGCCATCTGCGTGATTGTTTGAGTCCATTGTCTTAGCCACCATGTCAATACATCTCACTGAAGGCCTCCCTCACCTTCACTGACCCTCTACTTTTCCAACCATATTGTCCTTTTCCAGCTATTGGTCCTTCCTGATGATGTGTCCAAAGTAAGCAAACCAAAGTCTCACCACCCTCCTCACTTCCAAGGACCATTCTGGTTTTATTCCTTCTAAGACTGATTTGTTCATTCTTCTGGTATTCCATGGTATATTCAGTATTCTTCACCAATACCACAATTGGAATGCATCAATTCTTCTGTCTTCCATAGTATTGTTACTCAATCAAAAATCAAAGCAGTGCCTGGCAGTATTCATATTTACTTATATTGACTTGTAGAGAAGCAGAACAAAACATTTTGGTTTTTAACTTATTAAAATTAAAGGAAAACTCAGACACAAGATCTTTGGCCCTCTCAAATGGGTGCTCAAGGCTGGAAATTTGAGCACTGGCTTGCAAGTAATATTAATTCTTTACAACATTATATAAATAATCTGCTTGTGCAGCCTCATATGAAATATGAATAGTGTAAATACTACTTCCTCTCCTGGAGATAGTATGGCATTTGGCTTTCATGGTCTGGAGTCAAAGGGTGCAGAATAAAATTATATGTGGCAAATAGTATTTCCAACCATGTAAAGTTGAGTTGAACACTTGGATCCCCCATGTTGGAACAGAGCCTGCCCTGTTATAGTGATGGGCAAGGACAGCTGTAAATACTCTTGAACTTCTACATCTCTCCAGTGTCTTTAAAAGAGACTACTGAAATATAAACATCAATCAATGTAAGATTGTCCTGAGTTTATATACCATGTCCATACTGTAATATCAGTATTACAAAATGTGCAGAAAAAGTTTAACTACACTGGCATAGCTTTAAAGGCATTGATATTGTTCTCATCTTCACATAAACCTCAAGTCAATATCTGGTCATATTCAATTGCTAGAACTTGAATATGAATGGACATTTCTGTGATGAATAATAAACATTCTTGCCATTCTTTTTCATACATCACAATAGGAATAAAGGTGGCTGCTGTCCCACCAAAGTTACACCAGAAAGTAGGAGTAGCATTTGCTTTACCCCTCCTTCCCCCTAAAAACTTAATTTATTTTGAAAGATGGTTATCAACTTAATGCTATATTTAATCATGAGGGAAGAACAAGAGACTTTTTTTCCCCTCCAAAACTCTCTAGCCTCTCAAATTGTTTTTTATTCAAAACTCTCCACCCTTTTCAAATTCCCAAAGGAAATGCAAGAAATTTGGTTTTGTACTTTAAGGAGCAGAATTAATAGAATAATGTCACAGAAATTTCTCTTGAATATTTTTTCCAACCACTATTTTGAGTGAACCAGATCACTAAAAATCAAGAATCGTTAAGAAAAGTTAAAAATTGTGCTGTTAAGGTCCACTAGATATTCGATCCCTTAGTGTTTTTTTAAATTTGTCTTAATAGTAGTTTGTATTAAAAATCAGTAGAGTATACAATATTTCTTCATGACATGCCACTAGCAGCCGATCTTGGTAAACAAACTGATTAAAAGATTATCTGTCACCCAGTATTTCATCATCCTCAATACACTGATTCACTTGTTTGAAGTAAGGCTACAGTCTGAGGTCATTGAATGTACATGATGACACGAATCTCTCACAACATAGAAATTAAGATACCAAAACCAAAATCCAAACCCGTTGCCATCATTTCCAACCCATAGAAATTAAGACAGTTGTCTGAAAATCAGGCAGAAAATCCTTACCAATTATTGCCAACTTGTGTGATGACTGAAAGAAAAGCTCAAAGTGGTTGGGAAGACTCTAGCTGTATGGTCTTCCTTCATGAGTCACAGGTGCCACAGGTTGTAACACAGCTTCCCCAGCTGTCTCATTGCCCTGTGTGGCATGAACCACCTGGCGACATTGATGACTAAGACACTCACACCTGCTGCAACCGTGACCACACTGATGTTGTGGGCAGTTGTTGCACAGCTGTGTGTGTGTTGGGGGAAGATTGGAGAAGGGATGAATTCCAGGGACTAGAGCAGTAGAACAATTCTATTCTAGCATGTCCATCTTGAACTCTAAGGATATGTTTTCATAACATGTAGGTGGACCATATCATGGAGGATAGAAAGGTCATGGGAATTAATTATCCAAACATAACTTTGTGAATGCTGAGCTCTACAAAAGGTCATGTGAAATCAAGTTTCTATTAATGATTAGATTAGAATTTGATTCCCAAGACCTTAAAACAATCTTCTCTAGCCTTTTGTTTTGCTATTTCATACAGCTGAAATTATAGATTGTTTTTCTGAAAACTTTGAGCCTGATTTCTAGTTCCTTCTGCTCCATTGTTGAGAAGTAGCATTTGAACATCGAGCAAGAGTGGACAGTCTCATCATAATCTGAAATTTCAGCTCTTTTGTTCTTCCCAGATCTTCTTTTCCCAAAAATTATTCTCCCTTGATTTAGCACCTCAGTCTTCTAATATAGAGACCTATGTCCGCTAAATATGTAACCTGTCAGTAATCATGAAAATATATGCTCACTTTTTATTTAATGATAGTTTTATCTCATTTAAATCCAGTCATTTTCCATAGAACATTTCAAGAACAAATACTTTTTAGGGATGAGTACTATGCGCCTAAAACAAAGGCAGAGTTTAATTCTTACTACATGACAAAGAGATAAAGCTGATGTCATCCCTGAAAGGTGCAGAGAAATGTACTTTTAGAACTTCATCTTCTATCCAAAACCACTAAATTAAAAAGGGGGATTGAAGGAACTGGGTGGAAAAGTAGTTAACATTTCACCAAACAAAATGGGAGTCATCTCTCTGAAATTAAATAGTGTGGCTTTTATACCCCTGCTTAGATATGAAAGGGCAGTGTTAGTGCCTGATACTCTGAAGTAATTACTTAAGAATAATTTGTCCATGTTCATCCAGTTTGCCAAGTTGAAGATAAGAAGGGTGGGCTACGAAATGGGAAGCAAAGAGGAAGGATTTGTTAAGATTAGTAAGGTTTTGTTAAATAAGGATAGTTGCTGTGTCACAGAAAGGAGCCAAGCCACAGCTTCAAAGTAAACTTTCCAAGAAAACACAGATGTACACATACCCATACGCACTCAAAGCAAACACACTCAGTACTCACTCAGTTTTACTTGTGCCAACAGTTTCTCCATTCTATTTGGCTGGTTGTTATTAGTTGCCATGGAGTCTATTCCAATTCATGGAGACCCCACGTATGCAGAGTAGAACTGCTCCGTAGGGTTTCCAAGGCTGTGATCTTTTGGAAGCAGATCACCAGGCCTGTCGTCTGAGGCGCCTCTGGGTGAATTTGAACTGCCAGCCTTTCAGCAAGTAGTTGAGCACTTAAACGTCGCATCACCCAGGGAGTCCCTCCATTTGGCCTAGGATTTGTTTTGTTCTTTTTGAGATGCATAATCATTTGCATCATCGAAAAGCAATTTTATCATACATGATACTAAACCTAGTTTTGTAGGAGCCCTGGTGGCATAGTGGTTAAGAGCTGGGCTGCTACCCAAAACGTCTGCAGTTCAAATCCACCAGCCACTGCTTGAAAACCCTATGGGACAGTTCTACTCTGTCCTATAGGGTTGCTATGAGTCGGAATAAATTTGATGGCAACGGGTTTGTGTTTCATTACACCAGTGCTGAATTCTAAATCTATTGTCCATTTTGTAGATTATTTCCCAGTTTGAACTAAGTGTAGACATTGTGAGACTTGAAGCCAGATTACCAGATTCTACCTTCTCTGAAGGAGCCCTGGTGGTGCAATGGTTGAAACACTCAGCTGCTAACCAAAAGTTCAGCCACTCTGCAGGAGAAAAGACCTGGCAATGTGCTCCCATAAAGATTGCAGCCTACTCTGTCTTATAGGGTCACTATAAATCCGACTTAATGGCACACAACAACCACCTTCTTCAAAATTCCCTTTTCCCCTTTGATAATAACTTTTCTTCTTTCCTCAATAACTTCCTAATTAGCTCAGCTCTTGAAGACCTTTCTCAGAAATCTTCCGTACCGTTCATTTCCCCTTTCATCACTGTGCCAAAATCTTTCCTCAACCGAAGATTTTTCTTCAAATAACTTAGTTGTTTTAAGTCAAAAGACATAAATTGCTCTCCTTCCTGATTTTTTGGTTTTTTGAGGACCCAGTAATGTGCTCCTAAAAAAACAAAAAAACCACCGCCGTCGAGTCAATTTTGACTCATGGAGACCCTATAGGACAGAGTAGAACTGCCTCATAAGGTTTCCAAGGCTGTAAATCTTTACAGAAGCCGATTGCCACATCTTTCTCCTGTGGAGTGGCTGGTGAGTTCAAACCTTCAACCTTTTGGTTAGCAGCCAAGCACTTTAACCACTGTGCCACCAGGGCTCCTAATGTGCTCCTAGATGCAATAAATGCATAGTGATAAATCTCCAATAGTCTGGTTCCACCTAATTCTGTCATTCATCCAGTCATCAGTTATGTGTGGCGTACTTGTGTGAGCCAGGCACAGTGCTAGGCTGTAGATACCAGGTGAGTAAAGCAGACTTGGCCTCTGTCCTCAGGGATCTTACAGTTCAGAGATGGAGATTACATAGAGAGAACTTCTCCTAACACACTTTTTTTTTTTTTAATCCAGTGAAGACGCATGTATTTGTAGGAACAATTAGACTAATTAACATTTTCCCAGATGGTCTTCAGCCTGACTTGCAATCAACTTTCTATAATCCAAAATTTCCTTCTTATGCATAGCAATTTCAGTTGGCAAAACTGTGAATCACAAGACCTTTCCAGCCCTCAGAAGAAGAGCTGGTGATGCATCCTTTGTTTCTCAAAAGGGAGATTATTAACAACATTACAAGGCCATTCATATTGGACCGTTATGTGTTTTAGCTGCTGAGTATCTTTCTAACATTATAGGAAATGACATCAACAAATTGTAAAATGTGTAAACATCACCAAAACAACAATTACACTTAAACCCACCTTCAAATCCAACAAGTCGTACTAACCTGTTGGCTCTGCCCCCTTTCTCCCACAGAATGAGTCCTCCTCTCTTAGGACAGCCCCCACCCTATCCCTGCTACCCCTCTTAGGAATTCGTGTTCATCCTTCTTGTTACTAAGAAATCTTGGACTGTTTGTACCTGCTTCAAGAAGCACAGAGAGGACTCTCACTTTTGTGGTTACCTAAGGAAAGGGGAAAGCACTCTGGTGGCACAGTGGTTAAAACTCTCAGCTGCTAACCAAAACATCAGCTGTTCAAATCCACCAGTCGTTCCATGGGAGAAAGATGTGGCAGTCTGCTTCCGTAAAGATTACAGCCTTGGAAACCCCATAGGGCAGTTCTATTCTGTTGTTCAGGGTTGCTCTGAGTTGGAATAGACTCAACGGCAAAGAGTTTGGGTTTTTGGTTTGTTTGTTTTTTTATGGAAAGGGGAGCAGGGTAAACAGAGTCAAGGGTGGAATGAGACTTCCTCAATATATGCTTGTTACAAAGTTTTGACCTTTGGAGCATCAGGGTGTATTATCTATTCAAAAACAAGGAAAAACTTTAAAAGAAAATGAAGAGAAGCAGCATGGTGACAAAATGTAAAATGTTGGAGAAGGCAGCATAGCCAATATTTCTCTCTCAGTCATTATGCATTACTTCATCTTTCTGGGCCCCAGATCTTTCCCTGGGGTGATTCATGAGATTCCAGTTAACCGTCTACCATCAAAGAACAGTGGAAAAACTGAGTCACAGAAGGCCTTTGTCACTTACATTCAAATTCCTTGGCAATCTTTCAAGGTTTTTCCTTGGCAGGTTTCAGCATGACCAAGGAAGAATATAATGTCTTTGAGTTCATCTTCAGGTACTTTACCCAGCTTCCTTGATCTGTGACACAGTACAGCATTCACTCAGAACACACCAAGCTTCTGGTTCCAACTATAGGCCTGTGTTAGAGGGTCTCATGGGAAAAACCAAGTGTGTCACATTCAACCCATATGACTCCAGGCTTGTGCTAAAGAGGAACGTGGAGGAGGGTAGAGGCTAGGAGAAGGAAGGCTTGGTGAGAGTGGAGGTTGATGGTGAAGAATGACTAAAAAAAGTACAAAACAATGTTTCAAGGAAAACAGTTTGAGAAAACTATGGCAACATCAAAATGTGTCCACTTAAGGAAGGGTTATTAAATAATGCAGTTATACTTTTGTGGACAGGGATTAACATAGTGTATAATTGTATTCTCAGAAAATTTTTCAAGACCTCTGTGTGTGTGTGCATGTGTGTGTGTGTGTGTGTGCATAAAACTCTCATGTATAGCAAATGTATTAATCTGTATCACTGATTATGGAAAGTGTTACTCTATAGTCAGGGAGGACAGGAATTTAAGAGTGGCTACACAATGTGCTTTTCTAGATATGCACCCCTCCCCTAGACGCACTTAGCAAAGCCCAAAGCTGGTTTATATGGTTGTCTCCAGCTTTGTAGTAAAATTGTGTCTGACATCTGTTTAATAAGCACATGATGCTTGATAAAGAAGGGCAAAGCTCAGTTCTAACCGTGATAGAATCTGGGAGCCATTGTACTGTGTGCACATGTGCCAGCTCACGAGCTCACAAGGTTTACCAGTCTTGTCAGCTGTTGCTACCTTTTTATCTGGATCCTGTTAACCTGAGATTTGTTCTTAGCTCATGGAAAAGATCTGCCTTTGTTTTCTTCCCACTGATAGGAGAAGTCTCTTGGCAGAGTTCTTCAAAGGCAGTGAAGTCGGTAGCATCATGGAAATTTGGCAGCTACTTGAGTACTAGGGCAGCTTTAAACATTACTTTAGGTTATTTTCACAAGCAATTGTTCCATAATTTTTCATCCTTTTATTTTAGCAGTTAGCATAATCGCTCACAACCATCGTTCCTAAAGTGAACCCTCTGGTCCCGTCTTATCATTGTGTAGTCTGAGTAACCGTGAAATTTAAGTTTAAATTGGATGCATAAACATTATAGCAGAACATAAATAAAATCTCCATTTTTCAGTTTACACCTCTTTAAACTCAATACAAAAAATCCAATTGAGGACTTTGATTAAATAAAAAAATGAACAACTAGATCACCTTGATGTATTTCATCTCTGGTAGTTTTGTCTTTTTGCCTTTTAAATCATTTTAATTGCTTTGAGTGTTGCCAAAATGCATGCTCACTCTAATCTATTACAACAGTAAGTAGGAACTTTGTGCCTCCAATAAAACAAAGAGGATATACGTTTATTCTAGGTGATTTAATCTACCTTATACTGGTCGGGTTACTTGAGGAGTGGTGCAGATTGATATAGAAAGAATTAGGACCTGGTCCTTGAATAATGTCTTGGATATTAACAATCTTGAGACTGAATTATTTTGTATTTTGTACTTGAAAGCACTGTGACGCACCAAAGTAACATAAAAATGGGTCTTCTAAGGTTATATTTTCTAAAGATACTATGTAAAAACCGTAAAGTTCTCAAATTACGGTCAACGTTAAAATTATTTAAATACTAAATTCTTTACTGATAATCCTAAAGATTGTTGTTAGGTGCCAGCAAGTTGTTCCAAGCTGTAGCGACACTATGTGACAAAATAGAACTGCCCTACAGGGTCTTCTAGGCTATAATCTTTACATAGACCAAGAGGCAGTCATTTGAACGGAACAAGGGGATACTGCGTGGTTTAAAATCAGGAAGGTGTTTGTCAGGGTTGTATCCTTTCACCATACTTGTTCAGTCTGTAGGCTGAGCAAATAATCTGAAACTTGGACTATATGAAGAAGAATATGGCATCAGGATTGGTAGAAGACTCATTAACAACCTGCCATATGCAGATGGCACAACCTTGCTTGCTGAAAGCAAAGAAGACTTGAAGCACTTACTGATGAAGATCAAAGACTACAGCCTTCAGTATGGATTACACCTCAACATAAAAAAGTCAAAAATCCTCACAGCTGGACTGATAAGCAGCATCATGATAAATGGAGAAAAGATTGAAGTTGTCAAGGATTTCATTTTACTTGGACCTATAATCAATGCCCATGGAAGCAGCAGTCGAGAAATCAAAAAATGTATTGCATTGGGCAAATCTGTTGCAAAGGAGCTCTTTAAAGTCTTGAAAAGCAAAGATGTCACTTTGAGGACTAAGGTGTGCCTAACTCAAGCCATCGTATTTTCAGTCACCTCGTATGCATGTGAAAGCTGGACAATGAATAAGGAAGACTGAAGAAGAATTGGTGCTTTTGAATCATGGTGTTGGCAAAGAATATTGACTATACCATGGACTGCCAGAAGAGCAAACAAGTCTGTCTTGGAAGAAGTACAGCTAGATTGCTCCTTGGAAGCAAGGATGGCAAGGCTTCGCCTCATATACTTTGGACATGTTATCAGGGGGGACCAGTCCCTGGAGAAGGACATTATGATTGGTAAAGTAGAAGGTCTGCGAAAAAGAGGAAGATCCTCAACAAGATGCATTGACACAGTGGCTGCAACAATGGGTTCAAAGATAGCAGTGATTGTGAGGATTGCCCAGGGCCAGGCAGTGTTTGTTCTGTTGCACATAGGGTCTCTATGAGTCAGAACTGACTCAGTGGCACCTAACAACAACAAATCTATACAAAAGCAGATTGCCAGGTCTTTTTTCTGTGGAGCCACTTGGTGGGTTCGAGCCACCAACCTTTCACTTAGCAGCTGAGCACTTAACCATTTGCACCACCAAGACTCCTTAATCCTATTTCACCTTTTATTAGAAACCATTTCATTGCTGTCAACTAGAAGTGAAGAAAATGGAACTAATAAATTTTGAGCACATGCTTCATGTTGGAAGCTACATTTTGTGCTTTACATATGATTTTGTGCTAAATGTTTTACTGCGTTTGTCATTTCATGTAATACTTGTAACAACTGAGTGCAATGTCTTTATTTTACATATGAAAAATCACTAAGGCTTAGAGAGGTTACTCAAAGCCAGATAGCAAATCAATTATCATAGAAGACGTCCACTTCAGGGCCGAAATAATTTAGAAACCTCGTAATTATATTGCCTTCAATATGTAACCCTCCTTCATGCATAAATACTCTCTCAAGGATACTCAATACCCATTGCCATCTAGTTGATTCTGACTCATAGCAACCCTACAGGACAGAGTAGAACTGCCCCCATATGGTTTCCAATACTGTAATCTTTACAGAAGCAGACTGCCACATCTTTCTCCCGTGGTGCAGCTAGTAAGCTCAAACCACCAACCTTTTGGTTAGGAGCCGAGCACTTAACCACTGTGCCGCCAGGGCTCCTTCTCGAGGATAGGAGTTGTAATTTAAATAGTATCTAAACAAGAACTCAAGTCATTATATTCCTTAAAGGTGGGGAAAACTGAATTGGCGTTTTTAAGCTTCTTTTCAGCTTTATTCTTTATATTAAATCTTATACGGAAAACCAATATATAAAAGAGAAAAAAACTGAGATACTCTGGTTGAAGGAGGGAAGGAGCAGGGCAGGACAAAATCCTCAACTTCTGGCTTTCCTCCTCCCCTACCAAGGTGGGCTTTTGACATCTCAAGAGAGACATATCAAAGGAATCACTGTTGTAGGTTACATTAGACTTTCAGAATGTGTAGTAGAGATAATGTTGGTAGACTATCCAAAACCAGTTGCCATCATGTTCATTCTGACTCATGGCAACCCTATGTGTGTCAGAGTAGGATTATGCTCCATAGGGATTTCAATGGCTGGTTTTTCAGAAGCAGATTGCCAGGCTTTTCTTCCTAAGTGCCTCTGGGTACACTCGAACCTCTAACTTTTCAGTTAGTAGCCTAGTGAGTTTGCACTACCCAGAGTCTCCAAAACCAAAAAACAAACTAACTAACTAAACTCATTGCTATCGAGTTATTTCTGACTTAAAAGGACCCTACAGGACAGAGTAGAACTGCACCATAGAGTTTCCAAGGAGCGGCTGGTGGATTCAAACTGCTGACCTTTCATTTAGCAGCTGAGCTCTTAACTACTGCACCACTGTCTTAGACTGAGTTCTCTAGAGAAGCAAAACCAGTGAAGTCTATTAATATATATAGGGAGAGAGATTATATCAAGGAGACAGCTCATGCGATTGTAGAGGCTAGAACATCCCAAGTCCATGGATCAGGGTAGAGGCCTCTCCCAAGTCACCCAGCTGCAGAAGCTGGCAAGCCCAAGATCAGAAGGTCGGAGAGCAGGGCTCCCACTCACAGGCTGTGCAGATTGACGAATCCCAGTTTCGGCAGATAAGCTGACAGCTCAAGTCCCAAGAGCGGGAGATGAGACGACAGGAAGCGGCCGCAGGCTCCAGAGAGAGCAAAAAGCCAGAACGTCTGCTTATATACAGATGCGGGCCACACCCCCAAGGAAACTCCCTTTCATCTGATTGGCTACTCACAGTATATTCAATCATGGGAGTGATTACATTAAAACACAGAGAATCATGGCCCAGCCAAGTTGACACACAATCTTAACCATCACAACCACCAAGCCTCCAGAGCCTCCAAAAGATTCCTCAAAAGTCAAAATGAATAAAAGCAGATGTTTGGAATGCTAGGTGTTCAGGCCCCTTTCATTACAGTATCTAGAATCTAGCATCCAGGCTCAGAGCTGCCTCTACTTCACAGTATGACCTTGGGTATGTCACTTAACCTTGTGGATCTGGGTTTTCCAACCTTTGAGATGAGTAAGGGTTGACCTACAATAGTATATCTCAACGCTGGCTGCAGATTAGAATTATGCAGGGAGCTTCTTTAAGCTCACTAGGCCTCACCCCTAGACATTCCAGTTTACACTCTTTGGATGCGGTCTGGAGAAGACTATTTTTTAAATGCTGTCCACATGATTCTAAATGTGCAGCCAGAACGGAGAACCACTGGTCCATGTGATCTCCCTGCTTCTTTCCATTTCTAAAACTGATGTTGTCATTGAAATGCTAACGAGGATATTCTTAAATGCCTCAGCCACCCTCTAGAGCATTAGGAGCTTAAGTTCATTCTTGAAAATTTCATGCTCATAGTGTTCATATTATTCGTGTACTGGATTTAATCACATGATTGGCCTTTCCACAGAAAACCTAAGAGGAAAGCAGATAGCTTAAGAAGCTCCCCGGGAAAAATTTCATTCTTGTCCTCATCCTTTTTCGGGTTATTTCAGTGTTTCCTGTCAATCATTCTTAAATCCTAAGTCTTACAAATTTGAAAAAGAAAAATTTGAGCCCTCTTTCAGAATGACTACCTTATTTTACTAGATTCTTCGGGTAGGCACTATGCCTGTAAGCACTGATATGTTCCCCATGCCTAACATCGGGCGTGCTTACCACATAACATTTGCTTCTTTTTTTTTTTTTTTCTTTTAATGAATGAAAGGTATCAAACTCTAGCCAATGGGATTTTGAAAGTTGAGTAGTGTTGTAAGAATATGGTTATCTTATGAAGCCCCAAACTACCCATTACAAGAGAATAATTTGAACATAATATAAAACAATGGGCGATTGAGGTACTCAATGCTATCCCATCCCCAGTTTCCCAGATGGGAAGATGAGTGATTAATTTGTTCAAATTACAGCATCAAAGATAGAGATTGTCTCAAATAACCTATCCATAGCATGGAGTTAATAAAAGCACAAAATGTTGTGTTTAATTTATGTAGATTGTTTCACAGTTGTTTTTTATGTGAGGTATAATATCTTGCCCATCTAGCCCCAGAAATCCATTCTACACTCCCTCCATCATCCCCATGGGCACAAACAAAGCACTCTCCTCTATTGTAAACATGCCCAATTTTCTCAGTTTTCACCTGAAGTTGCATGTCTGTCCTAGGTGAGCTGTTAAAGTCAAGCATTGCTTCTATGTCGCACACTATGGTAGAGGAATTTAGGTATTTTTATGTTGATATATTAAGGTACAACAAAGTATGAAAACTGTATGAGGCCTCACACATGAGGTGCACAATAAACATGTGTTGAATTGATGTTATTGAAAGGCCTTAAACTAAGGTCAAGAATCAGGCAACAATTTTATTGACATTAATGGGAGAACTGCCTTAATTGGCACTACAGAAATGAACACTAGGGAACATCATTTCTTACATTTTCAAAGTGCAATATATTATCTGAAAATATGAAAACGTGGTAAACATTCATTAGTACCATGTTAGTACCACAGCTAGGACTCATTTTACTAATGACACCAACTAATACAAAACTTCATGGAACCCTATATGTGTGCTACCTGTTTACTGCAGTAAAAGAGGAGAAAGGGTTTGGAAATTGTTTATCCTTCTCTTTTGTCCTATATACTTCTGGATTCTATTTCACTACACAGGGCATTAGCAGTCAGCCAGTACTCTTCACTTGTTCACTTTTAAAAATGTGAACTTTAAATCAGATGTTTTGCAGGAAAAAATGAGTTTAGTAATCTCTGGTCTTGTTAAGAGGCAGAGCATGCATCAATAAACAGAATAAAATGCGTTTAGCTTTCAGGCTAGGCCTGGACAATAATGATCCTGCAGATCAGAGCTAAAATTCTAGATGTTCTGCCTGGGAATCTTGCCCAAGGCCTTTTTGGCTCTCATTTTTGCTGCTTCATATTTGTTATTTCATTTATATGCATTGAATTAACAGTAACGTTCGTATGTCAGCAAGAAAAAGAAGACTCTTACAAGTTGCTGGAGTTAAGCTCTCCAAAGAACATAGCTCCTAATCCAGTCTCAGATTTCCATATTTTTAGGAAAGATGTATGTATATGGGTTATCTACAAAAATATGCAACATACATCTTTAATTCTGGAAATTGTGCTGCCAATTAAGGACAGCATAAAAATAATTTAGGAGACATGGTTTAGTATAACATATCTGAATTTAAGAAGTAACAAGCAATATCAGTTTGCTTGTATTATATGCTGGACAGCCCTGCTATACAGAAATATTAAGGAAAATGAGAATTCTTTCCTGTAAGTGGGAGTAATGAAAAAATCACACTTGCTCGTTTCAGAGTTTACAATATAAAATGATAATCTTATCATTAAAAAAAAAGTTGCTTTGGGGGAAACGAAAACTGAAATTGTTGGTGAATAAAAACTTATTTGTAAGCTTGAGGATATAGAAGATTCACAATACAATTCAAATCTAATTAGAGGAATGACATCTCTGAGCACAAAAGTGTGGGAAGTGTCTTGAATGTATTTAATTTCTTAAGTAAACTTTCAGTAATAGTTTTCTTCATCTAACACTTTCTAAGACAAATCAATATAATATAGAGTGATTTTTGTGCTGCTAAAGGTTTTTGAAAACATGCCAGCATGGGTCAGAGTAGAAACTGAATGCTTTAAGGCACAGTATTTTGTGTTCAGAGTTTTATTCTGCGATGTGCTGGGATCACAATGAAAGAAGCTGGACAACATAGTCCTTCCACAGACATTGCCATGATATCTGAGCCTGCCAAATAATGAGAATTACCAACATAAGACTGAGAACCCAACCGATTGCCGTTGAGTTGATTCTGACTCATAGCAACCCTATAGGACAGAGTAGAACTGCCCCATAGGACTTCCAACGAACAGCTGGTGGATTTGAACTGCCAACTTTTGGTTAGCAGATGAACTCTTAACCACTGTGCCACCAGGGCCCCAGACTGAGACCAGGGAGCAGAAATGCCCAAATGGCCCTATAGACATACCATTCAACCACAGTCACACTGTCACAAATGGCCAAGATCTGACAATAGACAATTAAAACAATCATTACCCATGATGTCAATTTATAAAAACATTTATTTATAAAATAGACTTCTCTATTCTTTTACTTTCTTACCTTTTTAATGGATATTTAAATGTATTCCTCAAAATTCTGTTTTAATTCCCCCAGATCAGTAGCTTTCATGCAGAAATACCACATTAAACAAAAAAGTGGTTTTTCTTAATGGTTAATAGTTTGATTGACCTATGAAGCTGATGCAGTTTAGTAAACCAAAAAAAGTATAGAATATGATGCTGACCTTCATCATCTATTATGGACAAGAATGACATATATAAATTCAAAGTTAGCTAACAATACACAAAAGTATATAATCATTCTAGAAGATAAAATCTGAGTAAAGTGGAGTGGACTGGAGAAGGCAAGATTTGTGGGATTTTGGATGGATTGAGATGGGGGGAAAGGCATTTCAAGTATGAACTTGAAGAAGAATGCAGAAATAGACATGAAAATGATAAGACTCACATAAGGAATAGTGCATGTAGAGAACAGTGGTTGACGCAGGAGAATAGAAAGGCCAGATCTGGCTCGTGCATGATGGAAGGCAAGCAAAACCTTGTTCAGTTCAGGAGGCCATAGGGAACCAGTGAAGACTGTTAAAGTGAACTGATAAAACGAGGAATTTAGCAGCACTAATCTTTGTGTGGAGCCCTGGTGGCACGGTGGTTAAGAGCTTGGCCGCTAACCAAAAGCAGTTCGAATCCACCAGCTGCCCCTTGGAAACCTTACGGGGCAGTTCTACTCTGTCTTACAGGATCGCTGTGAGTTGCCATCAACTCAGCGGCAGCGGGTCTAGTTTTTAATCTTTGCACAAGTGGTTAAGCAGGATCCAGTTGTGAGGCTATATGAGCCTGGACTGGATGGAGGACAGTTTTATTGTTTATCAGAGCCACACTCTCTCTCTGTAAAGAACAGTAAACTTATTATTACATAGTGCCCACTATAACTAATAACTCTCACATTCAGAAATTTTATTACCTGAGGACTTAAACTCATATTGAAGATATTATTCTTTTTCCCACCAGTAATGACATTTGTATGTTACTCTTTTCTAAGAAAAAGAAGTTTCATCCATGTTCTAGTATTTACAAGCTAAAACATTATATATACTACTCAAAAAACTGCTCACACATCTAGGTTAACATACATATTTACAAAAGAAAAAACATTCTGGAGCTAGTTGAATTTAAGTGACTGGAGATATTTTCAGACATTTTGGAGTTGGTTTCCTTAGGAGGTAACAAAAATTTTCAAGTAGAGATCTAAATAAAAGTGTTTTAGAAGGACTCATTACCTCTGTTTATTAAAAAAAAAAGAAAGTTATCCAGTGAAGAAGGGGGAAGAAAATCTCTTCGGTTGACCACTATGCAACACATGGGCTGCATATATGGAATTGATTCTTGTGAAGAATCTATTTAAAGCCTGAGTGAAAATGCCCTTTAACTAATATATTTTCATTTCTGTGTTTCACCAAACAAACCTTAGTCTTGCTGAAATTTCATTTATTTTTTAATCTTAATTTAGGACTATCCTTTCTTACTAAATGCCATGGAAAACCAATGGATATCTGCATGAAAATGCCTGAAATCCAGAACAAGGATAGTTTAGCAAATATACATTCCTTAAAAGATAGTAGAAAGCATTCACTTTAAAAAGAGTGAGTTTGAAACCTTCATTTAGAATCTATAGCTATTAATCACAGCTCTTGTTTTTTCTGATGGCTAGCTAAGTTTATTTCTCGTCAAGACGGTCATGATGAGTCTCAGTGCCTCATTATAGTTGCCACAATAATCCACCGTTTGGGAAAATGAAAAAGAATAGATATTTACTTAAACAGATGACAGCAGTGTTCTCTTGGCCACTTTTACATTAGTTCTCAAGTCACAGAGTGAGTGCCTTGGCAACTTTGCATGTATTCAGTCAACGTACTCAGTAATTGTAATCGTGCCCTGATAGGGCACAATTACTTTTAAGTGTAATCCATCAATAGTGACATGGTCTAAATTGCTCATTTTATTCCCCATTTTATTCCTTTCTGTGACCCTGACAATTCTATGTGCGTTATAGTAAGGACGTGGTCAAATGATTTCTGTTAATCAATAGCAGGAACAAGCCTCATTACTCTTAAGTTCCCCGAGAGTGTTTGCAGCCTCCATCGTTTTTCGTGTTGTACCCACTGTTTGTTGATTCTAAAAGAAACCACCTTTATTCACGGTGAAATTATGTGCACATGGTGACATTATTTTTATATGAACTATAAATACTTTTTTGATTTCACATACTCTGTTTATAAGAAAGTATTCTTTTATGCTCATATTTTACATGAATGGGTAATACCAATGTCATTCTTTGCTTGTTAAGTAAAAGAAGTTATGATATTTAGACATTTGCATATTTTGAAATTTATATGCAGTTTATACATACTTTCTTCTGCTTTGTTCTTTTCTAGAAACCACTTTGCCAACATTTCATCATGGACCATATGGCCTGGTTGAAAATGTGAAATGTGTCATTTGAGCAGAAATTCTTATGCCCACTTTTTTTTTTTCCTATCAATTGACCCATAGCATCAAATATTTCGCAGGCGAAAAGTAGCCCAGTAGTCTGTAGAATTGTTAACCATTTGGTTGCTTATGCTCAATAATCGGACTACAGTTAAGGCTTAACTTATTAGGTTTACACATTATCATTTAAGCCCTTAGCAGAAGTTTATAACTGGATTATTTAAGTACAATAAAATCATACTGCTTTAGAGCTAGCCATGCCGAACAGTGCTTTACGTAAAATACAGAGTAACCCCCTTTGTCTATATATAATGTTCTAGAGCATGCTTTTATATGGAGTAATAATGTCGTGGGTTTCGATTTAGGTGGAAGTGATGTTTGAGCTTATGCTCAACCTCTTGGTTTTACAAAACAGAGATGCCAGTCCCAGGGACATTAAAGCCCCCACCCCAGGCAAGGAGCGTGGAGCAGAGCTAGAGAGGTGCTGCCTTCCAGCAGTGAGTGTGCTTCCTTCTGTCAGACCGCCCTTCCTGTGAGGTCCTGAAGCCAATTACAGAGCAGAGGATACATTTTTACTATCTTGAAGTGTCACTCCAAACCCAACAGGAATTTCTTCTTGGTGTCTGGTAAACATTACTTATCTTCTTTATTAGCTAAGCACATGAGTTTAAAAAAAAAAAAAAATTGCAGTTGAGTTGATTCCAAATTATGGTAGCCCGTGTACTACAGACTAGAACTGTTCCATAGGGTCTTCTTAGATGTAATCTTTATGAAAGCAGATTGCCAGGTCTTTCTTCTGCAGCACAACTGACTGGGTTCAACCTGCCCATCTTTAGGTTAGTAGTTCAGTCACTCAGGGACCAAGTCAGATATTCCCAATTAGTTTAGGATCAGATATTTTATTTTCTCTTGTCATTATAAAAGGAAAGTTGTTTTTTTTTTTTTTTTTGTGCTTTAAGTGGAAATTTATTATTCAAGTTAGTCTCTCATACAAAAATTTATACACACGTTGTTATGTGACCCTACTTGCTCTCCCTATACTGTGACAGCACACTCGTCCTTTCCACCCTGGATTTCCAGTGTCCATTCAGCCAGCTTCTGACCCTCTCTGCCTTCTCATCTCGCCTCTGGACAGGAGCCGCCCATTTACTCTCGTGTGTCTACTTGAGCTAAGAAGTACACTCTTCACGAGTATCATTTTATGTCCCATAGTCCAGTCTAATCTTTGCCTAAAGAGTTAGCTTCAGGAATGGTTTTAGTTTTGGGCTAACAAAGAGTCCAAGGGCCATGTCTTCCAGGGTCCCTCCAGTGTCAGTCAAACCATTAAGTCTGGTCTTTTTACTAGAATTTGAGTTCTGCAGCCCACTTTTCTCCTGCTCTGTCAAGGACTCTCTGTTGTATTCCCTGTCAGGGAGGTCATTGGTGGTAGCCAGGCACTGTCTAGTTCTTCTAGTTTCAGGTTGATGGAGTCTCTGGTTTATGTGACCCTTTTTGTCTCTTGGGCTAATATTTTCCTTGTGTCTTTGGTGTTCTTCATTCTCTTTTGCTCCAGGTGGGTTAGGACCATTTGATGCATCTTAGATGGCGGCTTGCTAGCTTTTAACACCCCAGACGCCACTCACCAAAGTGGGATGCAGAACATTTTCTTAATAAACTTTGTTTTGCCAATTGACCTAGATAGCCTCTGAAACCATAGGCCCCAGGCCCCCGCCCCTGCTACTCTGTCCCTTGAAGTGTTTGGTTGTATTCAGGAAACTTCTTAGCTTTTGGTTTAGTCCAGTTGTGCTGACTTCCCCTGTATTGTGTGTTGTCCTTCCCTTAAGATAATTCTTGTCTACTATCTAGT
>NW_004444019.1:11452135-11494494 GCF_000243295.1 Trichechus manatus latirostris
GAGAGTTTTTATCATGAATGGGTGGGGACTTTGTCACATGCCTTTTCTGCATCGATTGATAAGATCATGTGGTTTCTGTCTTTCGTTTTATTTATGTGATGATTACATTGATTGTTTTTCTGATGTTGTACCATCCTGCATAACTGGTATGAATCTCACTTGGTCATGGTTAATTATTTTTTTGATATATTGTTGAATTCTATTGGCTAGAATTTTTTGGGGGATTTTTGTGTCAGTGTTCATGAGGGATATTGGTCTGTGATTTTCTTTTTTTGTGGTGTCTTTACCTGGTTTTGGTTTCAGGGTTATGCTGGCTTTATAGAATGAGTTTGAGCATATTCCATCCTTTTCTGTGCTCTGAAATACCTTTAGTAGTAGTGGTGTTAACTTTTCTCTGAAAATTTGGTAGAATTCTCCAGTGAAACCGTCCAGGCCAGGGCTTTTCTTTTGTTGGGAGTTTTTTAATTGCCTTTTCAGTCTCTTCTTTTGTTGCAGGCTTATTTAGTTGTTCTACCTCTGTTTGTGTTAGTAGGTACATAGTGAGTTTCTAAAAATTTGTCCATTTCTACTAGGTTTTTAAATTTGTAAGAGTACAATTTTTCATAGTTTTCTGGTATGATTCTTTTAATTGCTGTAGGGTTTGTTGTGATATCACCATCTCATTTCTTATTCTGGTTCTTTGCTTCCTTTCCTGTTTTTCTTTTGTCAGTTTGACCAATATTGATCTTTTCAAAGAATCAGCTTTTGGTCTTGTTAACTCTTCCAATTGTTTTTCTACTCTCTATTTCATTTAATTCTGCTCTAATTCTTAGTATTTCCTTTCTTCTGGCGCCTGAGGCCTGCTTTTGCTGCTCTCTTTCTTCTTGTTTGAGTTGTAGGGTAATGGTTTTATTTTATTTTTTTTTTGTGGGGGGGCCTTTCTTCTGTTTGGGTGTGTGCATTTATTGCTATAAACTGACCTCTGAGCACTGCTTTTGCTGTGTCCCAAAGGTTCTGGTAGGGTGTGTTTTCATTCTCATTTGATTCTGTGAGTTTCTTTACCCCATCCTTAATTTCTTCTATAACCCAGTAGTTTTTGAGCAAGGTGTTATTTAGTTTCCATGTGTTTGACTTTTTTTTCCTTTCTTTTTCTGTCATTGATTTCTACTTTTATGGCCTTATGGTCAAAAAAGATGGGAAAGCTAATATTTTGAAAGGTACCCTTCTCTTAAATTTGTGGTGACAATCAAATATTTATATATCAAGCTGAACTTTCATTAGGAAAACAGAAACTCAACTGTGAACAATTTGAAATCCATGACTAGATTATGAACAGGTCAAAGTGAGAGACACTGTGGGCTAGGCTAGCATTGCAAAACAAAAGTTTTGAGAAGAATTTATTCCAGCACAGTACTTCCTCTGTTACTCAATAACTGGCACAGGTGATTGGCAGAGGCTACAAACAGCTGATTTCAAATAAAATGCACTGAATTATGCCTTGAAGACTCATTGTTTTTGGAGGGAGTTGGAGAAGTTAGGGAATGAGGGCAGATTTTTTTTATATATCTTGTAGAAGTCAAAAGAAGATATACAAGGACAGAGATGTATTTAAGGCACAATAATTTTCCTGTACTGTACATTTTATTGTATGAAGCAAAATTTTAGCACTGGCTCCCTTCAGCTGTGACAAAGGAGAAAGTCAACAGTTATGAAGTTTTCCATCAGACTCCATCCACGCATTGGAAATGAACTGCTTAGTGGCATTAGGGTTTTATTTTCCCCTTTTTATAGCCCTGTTTAGAATAGAAACACATTTCTTGTCCTCTAAATTTTCTAGTCAATAAATTTTTCAGGTTTTCTCAGTGGTTTGATAATCAGTCTCTGTACTCCTCCCTGTAATGATTTTTAATGAGTATACCAAATACCAAAACCAAACCAGTTGCCATCGAGTCGATTCCAACTCATAGCAACCCTACTGCACAGAGTAGAACTGCCCCATAGTGTTTCCAAGGAGCCACTGGTGGATTCAAACTGCTGACCTTTTGGTTTGCAGCCAAGCTCTTAACCACTGCACCACCAGGGCTCCTTTGATGAGTATAGAGAGTGATAATGAAGTTATATAATTTTAATGTGTACATATAAAACAAGAGGCATCCCTTTATTTAATTAAATATAAATTAGTCAATGAGAAAAATGTTTGGTGAGTCTCTGGCACATATTTACTTTTCAATATAGTTTTTATTCCTTTCTTCTTATTTTCTTTCAACCATATGAAGCAGTCAACAAGTATTTATTGAGTACTTTGTTGTTTTCAGAACCGTTATGCACTTCCAGGGTCTCAAAGGAAATAAAGAACATTGTCCCTGCTCTGAAGAATACAGTGTTTTCCACAGCAGGTTCTAAGGAACACAAGCGTCACTTAAGGTATCAATAAGAGATGGGTAGGAATGATATTCCTTGATCCAAGTTTTAGAAACATGGCATATTAAAGTCTCCCCCTAGAAATACACCATTTGGATTACATGTTAAAGTTTCTTAGAAGTCCTGCAATAAAAAAATCCAGTTACTGTCATTGAACCCAAAACCAAAAACCTGTTGCTGTTGAGTTGATTTTGACTCCTCATTGAACCCAGCATTCCCTAAATATATTTGACAAAGAACTTTTTTTTTATTTTTTAATTTTTTAGGAGGAGCTATAAAAATCTTTTGGTATGCCAAGATTCTGTGGAAAAGTTTGGGAAATGCTGAATTGGAAAGCTGTATGAGACCATTTATTACTGAAGTTTGAGTGCAAATTTAAAATGCTGAAAGTGTAGAGAAGAGAAAGATCATTATGATCTAGGCTGGTAAAGAAAAGAGTCTTAGAGGGGGCTGGACTTTAAAAAAGAAATAAAAATATAGTTGAGAAAAGACAAAACACTGGGGCGAAGAGAAGGAAACTATGTTTGTATATCCTAAATTGTTGACATTGATTATCATTTTGAGGTCAAAAGTACAGGCAATGATCACTAGGGACTTTGACTTTCTACATTATACATTTCTCTATTGTTTGCATTGTTATTTTTACAATAAAGGTGGCTTATTCTTACGATCTAAATATTTTCCAGAAACTCCCTAAGGTTTACCTATCCAATTATCTAAGGATGGGTATAGCTCTTTATGTCCAATATATAAACATATACATATATATTCAATATTTACAAAACCAAAACCCATTGCCATTGAGTCAATTCTGACTCATAGTGACCATATAGGACAGAGTAGAACTGCCCCATAGGGTTTACAAGGCTGTAATCTTTACAGAAGCAGACTGCCACATCTTTCTCCTGGGGAGCGGCTGGTGAGTTCAAACTGCTGACGTTTCAGTTAGCAGCTGAGTGCTTTAACCACTGCACCACCAGGGCTCCTTCAATATTTATAAACGTGTGAAAATATAGTAATTTGTCCAAAAGCAATTTGAAGCACCAAGTCAACCTGAGTTGTAAACTTGGGCAACACCTATTATTTTTTCATCTCTCAAGTGTGGTTGATTTCACGGATGAGAATAAACAATGTGGTCTCTTACTAAGTTTCCCGTTTGGCTAGTCACCCAATCATTATGAGCTGACTTTATATCTGAAACTGAGGTGTTGAGGAGCAAGCTGAAAATAGCCAGCTAGAGTTTCTGTGGGGCAAGGAATTACTTTACCTCAAGTAATTTTACCTTTGTCCTTGGTTCCTGAGAAATGACTTTAAACCCTTGCAATTTTCTGTGTAATTAATCGCTATCTAGACCTTGAGACCACACCTGGGAGTTTTTGCTAATGGGGGGCTCCCCTGACCGGAAGATCACCACTGTCCTGGTATCAGAAGGCAGCATAAGCCAATCAATCATGCCTATACAATGAGGCCTCAATCATGACTGTAATGAAGCCAATAAAAGCTCTGAACACAGAAACTCCATGGGCTTCCTGGGTGGTGAAAGACACTGATGCACGTGGGAGGGTAGAGCGTCCTTTGGACATGGAATCTTCGCGCTGGGAACCTCGCCAGACCTCTGCCTAGATGTCTCTTCATTTGTATCATTTTTTGCTACAATAAAGCCGTAATCATAAGTATAACACTTTCACAGAATGACTTTCTGTGAGTCATTCCAGCGAGCTATAGAACCCAAAGGAGTAGTGGGAGCCAGCAGGTCGGCAGTGAGGATGTTGTGTGGACTAGCCAATTTGTGGCTGACATCTGCCTATTTAGCAGTCTGAAGGATAGCGTCCTTTTAACTTGTGATATGACCTAGCTAGGGTAAGAGAAAGACAGGCAACTACTGTCAGAACTGAACAGAAAAGTAAAAAGTGGAGATTTGTTATATCTTCATAGTTGAGGAAAGAATAGTGGGATTCTGAGATTTCCACACAGCACGTTTCCTAACTACAGTTTGGCTTCCGTAAGAAAATTTTGGTTGTTCCTCATTTGGAGTGTATTCATTTTTAAAAGGATATTTTATATTGACAAATTCAGGTATTCTTTAATACTTAATAAACTATTTATCCCCAAAACACAAGATACATTTTTTTATCTGGAAATATAACCATGTTTGAAAGTAACTGAACTGATTTTCTTGATATCCCTCTAGACAAAGGAAATGTTTTATAGATATTGTAGCGAGCTTGGAAAGCCAATTCTTTGTTCATCTCCTAAGATATTATTCTTAGGGATTTTTTTTTTCAGTTTGGAAAAAAGATATACATGAACTTTGTGTTGAAGATATATATAAATGTATATTACTGTTGTTGGTGCTATTGAGTCATAGCAACCACATGTGACAGAGTAGAACTGCCGGAACCACTGGATGGGTTCAAACTACCAACCTTTCAGTTGGCAGCCGAGCACTTAACTGTTGCACCACCAGGGCTCCTTATATGTATGTACGTATATTGTTGTTACATGCCATCAAGTTGTACATAGTGACCCCATGTGACAGAGTAAATCTGCCCCATGGGGTTTTCTTGGCTGTAATCTTTACGGGAGCAGATCTCCAGGTGTTTCTCCCTCAGAGCCGCTGGATGGGTTCAAACCATCAACCTTTTGGTTAGTTGCCAAGCACTTAACCGTTGTGCTACCAGGGCCCCTTATATATATGTACACCATACAAATACAGCAAAGTAAAAGCACAATACAGGTATAACATATAGGGTTAAACCAGGTAAAATTGCTGAAGTTTTATCATTTCTGACCTATGATAATGGCAGTTTCATGGTTCCACCTGATAGTTTAGCTCAGTCATTAGTTAGTGGTCCCTCTGCTCCAGGGTAAAGAATTTGCCAGTTGTGTTGGGGTGGTATTTTGACTCCTGTCACATTCCCAATTTAGGTCAGAATTCCTCTCTTCCTGCCTCTCCATTTATATGTCTTTCTGTTATCTTTTTGTCTGTTTCTAAATATCACAGTAATTGTTACTGGACAGACTGATTACTTATAGCAGTCCTTATATGCTAATCCATTTCCTGGTTGGCAATTTCTCAGATCTCCAACCTTAAAGGTCAAAGTCTCTGTGTTGAGTTCAGTATCACGTACATAGAATTCATCAACTACTGTTAATCTTTCCCTATTATCCATCCTCATTTCTGTTACTCTTGATATTGTCCAACAGTATCTAGAGTATCCAGAAACACAGGTACCTGAGCGTTGCCTCAAGATGATAGCCTCTGACGTCTGCTGTCACCACTGAACTACTTGGCAGGAGTTCTAAAGACCTGAATAGAAGACTGATTCTGAGACAAATACTCTCCCCATAATTCAAACATGCATATTTCTATTTTGTTACCTATCTTTCATTCTCCATTGCTCCCCCACCACTATGACTATGAATCAAAATAGCTGCCAGTTTCAATGGATTAAGTATCTAAACATTGACTCACCTGTTCTATCATTTGATTACCACTGTGTATATATTATGTACATACATGTATACAACATTCAGAAGTCCTTCCAGCTTTCTACACAGTGATCTGAAAATAGAAAATTGCACTGGGTTTTTTCAAACTTAACTTCAGCAATACCAAATCTAATTACCTACTTGAAGAGAATTAGACTTTATTTGTTTTTGTTGTTAGTTGCCATGAGGTTGGCTCTGACTCACAGCAACCTTATGTATAACAGAATGAAACGTTGCTCAGCCCTGTGCCATCTTCATGATTGTTGGTATGTTTGAGTCCATTGTTTTGGCTATTGTGTCAATCCATCTCATTGAGGGTTTCTCTTGTTTTCACTGATCCTCTGATGTCCTTTTATAGCTATTAGTCTTTCCTGGTGACATGTCTAAAGTAAGTGAGCTGTAGTCTCGTCGTTCTTACTTGTATTGGTTGTATTTCTTCTAAGACTGATTTGTTCGTTCTTCTGACAGTCTACAGTATATTCAATATTCTTTGCCACCATCACAGTTCTAATGCATCATTTCTTCTTCTGTTTTCCTTGTTCATTGCCCAGCTTTCACATGCATGTGAGGAAATTAAAAAGACCATGGCTTGGGTCAGGTGCACCTTAGTCATCAAAGTCCTATTGTTAAGTGCAGTCTAGTCAGTTCTGACTCATAGCAATCCCATGTACAACAGAACGAAACACTGCCCAGTCCTGCACCATCCTCACAATCGTTTCTACTCTCAAATCCATCATTGCAACCACCCTGTCAGTTCATCTCGTTGAGGGTTTTCCTCTCTTCAACTGACCATCTACCAAAGTCCTATTGTTATTATTTGGTGCCATCAAGTTGGTTCCGATTCATAGCAACCCTATGTACAACAGAATGAAACACTGCCCAGTCCTGCACCATCCTCACAATCATTGTTATGCTTGAGCCCATTGTTGTAGCCACTGTATCAGTCCATCTCCTTGAGGGTCTTCCTCTTTTTCGCTGACCCTCTACTTTACCAAGCCTGATGTCCTTCTCCAGGGACTGATTCCTCCTGATAACATGTCCAAAGTATGTGAGACGTAATCTTGCCATCCTTGCCTCTGAGGAGCATTCTGGCTGTACTTCTTCCAAGACAGATTTGTTCATTCTTTTGGCAGTCCATGGTATATTCAATATTCCCCACCAACACTACAATTCAAAGGCATCAGTTCCTTGGTCTTCCTTATTCATTGTCCAGCTTTCACATGCGTATGAGGCGATTGAAAATACCATGACTTGGGTCAGGCGCACCTTAGTCTTCAAGGTGACATCTTTGCTTTTTAACACGTTAAAGAGGTCTTTTGCAGCAGATTTGCCCAGTGCAGTGCGTCTTTTGATTTCTTGTCTGCTGCTTCCATGGGTGTTGATTGTAGATCCAAGTAAAATGAAATCCTTGACAACTTCAGTATTTTCTCTGTTTATCATGATGTTGCTTATTGGTCCAGTTGTGAGGATTTTTGTTTTCTTTATGTTGAGGTGTCATCCATACTGAAGGCTGTAATCTTTGATCTTCATCATTAAGTGCTTCAAGTCCTCTTCACTTTCAGCAAGAAAGGTTGTGTCATCTGCGTAATGCAGGTTGTTAATGAGTCTTCCTCCAATCCTGATCCACATTCTTCTTCATATAGTCCAGCTTCTTGGATTATTTGCTCAGCATACAGATTGAATAAATAGGCTGCTAACCGAAAGGTTGGCAGTTCGAATCCACCAGATGCTCCTTGGAAACCCAATGGGGCAGTTCTACTCTGTTCTATAGGGTCAATATGAGTCAGAATTGACTTGACGGCAATGAGTATACGGATATTGACTTTATTTTTTAAAAAAACTGTTGCCATCAAGTTAATTCTGACTCATAGAGACTCCGTGTGCTACAGAGTAGAATTGAGCTCCATTGGGTTTTCTTGTGTGTAATTTTTACAGAAGCAGATCATCAGGCCTTTCTTTTGTGGTGCCTCTGGATGGGTTCTAAACATCAACCTTTCGGTTAGCAGCCAGGCACAAACCATTTGCACCACCCAGGGACCTTATAGACTTTATAGAAGGTGCTAAATATGATCTAATAAGTTTTGTGATAGATACTTTCTGAGCAGAAATAGGAACAATCATTTATTATGACTTTTCCATGGTGGCAAATGCTGTTCTTCTACCTATAAAGAAATTTTCTAACCATAACATTTGTCACAGCCCCTACCTCTGTGAACCACTCTCAATCTGAATGAAATCTGCCATGCCAGAAAGCCAGTTTTCAGAGTCTTCCTTTCAGAATTCTAATTCATAAACAGGCACAGTCTTGTCAGGACCTGCATTTTCTATTCATTAGTGGTGGATCAATATTGATTTATCATTAAAAATAGCAATTTAACCAATAAAATTCAACAAATAAGTATTGAATTGTTTCTTTGTGTAAGGCCCTGGTGTGTAATATTGTGTCTAGTAGGTGTTCAACAAATTTTTCTTAAATTCAAAGGAGTAACACAAACACTTGCTTTTAGGGACTTTATAATCTTCCCCCAAGAATGCCGTGTATTTGTATAATGCTTTCATTTCATCACATACATAATCAAATCCTACCTTCTCACAGCAGGTATTAGACTCCTAATTTTACAAATGAGTAAGCAGAAGCCCAGAGAAGAGAAGGGATTTGCCCAAGGTTCCAAGCTATGAACTAGTGAAGTTAACTTAACATCTAGGCCTCCTGCTGCCTAATTCAGTGCTAGTTCCACCGAATCTTACTGGCTCCCTAAGTGTCTTAGTCATCTAGCGCTGCTCTAACAGAAATACCACAAGTGGATGGTTTAACAAAGAGAAGTTTATTTCCTCATAGTAAAGTAGGCTAAAAGTCCAAATTCAGGGCATGAGCTCCGGGGGAAGGCTTTATCCCTCTGTCAGCTCTGGAGGAAGGTCCTCGTCATCATCAGTCTTCCCCTGGACTAGGAGCATCTCTGCCTAGGAACCTCGGGTCCAAAGGACGCACTCTGCTCCCGGTGCTTCTTTCTTGGTGGTATGAGGTCCCCAACTCTCTGCTTGCTTCCCTTTCATCTCTTGAGAGAGAAAAGGTGGTGCAGGCCACACCCCAGGGAAACTTCCTTTACATTGGATCAGGGATGTGACCTGGGTAAAAGGTGGTGTTACAATCCCACCCTAATCCTCTTTAACATAAAATTACAATCACAAAATGGAGGTCAACCACACAATTCTGGGAATCATGGCCGAGCCAATTTGATACACACATTTTTTGGGGGACATAATTCAAACCATGACCCTAAGTCAAACTGAAAAGGAAGAAAACAAAAGCCATTCATTCACTGATGCCCCCAAATGGATAGAAAAATTTGTCCCCCTTTCCACAACGTGTGACTCTCAGTTAATAGTTCCTAGGTCATAAGTTACTGGTTACCACAGGCATATCATATTGCTAGGGCTGTAAATTTTTTTATCATTAAAAAAATCCATATGTCTTAACGTTTTTTTTATTTTGCTCAGTGAAAAGAACATTTTAAAACATTGGGGTCAACAGTACTTTCTTATAGATGCCACGAATTTTATTTAGAGCATTGAATGTTGGAGATTTATTCTCAGAAGCATAAAAAAATGTACGTATGTGTGCATTAAAGTATTTGCATTTTTATTGCCGTATAAGGATCTTGTGGAAATCCTTTAAAAGACCGAATGGTTATAGAAAATCATGTTGAAATTTGAGACCATTATATTGCTCTGTTTCCCAAACCTTCACGATAAAAGAGGGCTGCTCTAGAAAACTTTTCAAGCACTTAGGACTTTATAATGACATAAAAGTTGCCTGACACCCATTACAGATAACAGTACCTAGTTAATTTCCTACTGTTTCTCTTTCAGTTATGGTTTTCCACCAAGCAACACTGAACACAGAAGACAAAGATCAAATACTCTTCTGATCAGCCAATACTCATTTTATCTAATACAAATGACAAAGCAATAATAATAGAGAAAGGAAACTGCTTTTCTCTGAGCTCTGTCAATCACAAAATAGTATTGAGGTACTTAGAGAGAACTTAGTTCTGCCAAAGCTATTTCAAAATATGTTTGACACTGCTTTGCCTGCATCTATTTGTCCTTTGGTTATTTTTGTATTTAAAGACACAAAAAACTTTCAGTACTGTACATAAATTTTTGCATATGTTTTAAACCTATTTTTGAATGATAATCTTTAACTCTGCCATAAATTATGAACTAAAAATACACTCATAATGGACCGTTTATTACAAAGACTTGAGTAGGAGGAGATACTGAAAACTTTTCTGGAGAATGAATGATAGATAGATAGATTTATTTCTGCCATCAAGTCGACTCCAACTCATGGTGATCTTATGTACAAGAGAACAAAATGCTGCCCGTCCCATCTCATCCTCATGGTCACCGGCATGTTCAAGTCCATCACTGCTGCTATTGTGACAATCCATCTTGCAGAGGGTCTCCCTCACCCTTGCTGACCCTCTGGTTCACCAAACATGATGTCCTCCTCTAGTGATTGATCTCTCCTGCTGACGTGTCCAAAGTGAGTCAGATAACGTGAGTTAGATAAATCCATAGGTTTTCATTAGCTAATTTTTGGAAGTAGATTGCCAGGACTTTCTTCATACTCTTAGTCTGGAAGTTCTGCTGAAACCTGCCCACCATGGTGATCCTACTGGTATTTGAAATACCAGGGGCATAGCTTCCAGCATCACAGCAACACACAAACCACCATAGTATGACAAACTCACAGAGGGGTACTGAATTATTGCCTTGCCCACTGAGACTGGGAATTACGTTGCTGTTGTTAAGTGCCGTTGAGCCAAATTTCAACTCATAGTGAACCCATGTGACAGAGTAGAACTACCCAATAGGGTTTTATAGGCTGTAATCTTTATGGAATTAGATCATCAAGTCTTTCTCCCACAGAGCCCCTGGGTGGGTTCAAACTGCTAACCTTTTGGCTCGCAGCCGAGCTCTTAACCGTTGCACCACCAAGGCTCCTTTTGGAAATCACATTGCTGCCCCTCATAATACTCTAGACCAAGGGTTGACGAACTATAGCCTGTGGACAAAATTAGGCCTTCTGTTATGGGAACACTGCCTTGTGCACTCATATGCGTACTGTCTGTGGGTATTTTGCACTACAACGGCAGAGTTGAGTAGTTGCAATAGAGACAACATGGCTTTCAAAATCTAAAATAATTACTCTCTGAACCTTTACAGAAAGTTTGCCCACCTCTATCTTAACCTTTCCCCTTCTCTCCTACCGATGGCAATAACTAGTGGGAAAAGACGTAGCCTGGAATCTCTTATGCCAAGAAGTAGAAAAATAATGCATGTTTTTGCCAGGATTTTGCAGTGGATACTTCTGGGTCCCTGCCAGGCGCGTGCATTTTGAAGGGCCCAAGAATCTGAAGCCATTTCTGGCTCTTCAGTAGCATGACCTTCCTGCCTCAGCTCTCTGAACAGAAGCAGAGACATCAGAGTATGCCTGAGCAACTGAATGCTTAACTGATGGGGACATTAAGGTTCATTTGGTGCATCTCTGTCTCTTTACTGATGAGAAAACTGAGATCTGTTTCCATTTAAAGACGGAAAAAAGGATGCCCATGAAAACTGGATTTGGGCTCAAACATCCATACTAATACCATTTTCTACTTTTACATCTCCTGTCACCACTTAATATGTTTTTATTTCAATCACACACCTGAAACAATAGTAACAAAACTTAAGTAAACATCTCTGGAATTTTTAGTGACATTTAGTGACATATTAGACACATCCAATTTTGTCTCATTTTTTTCTTCAGTGATGTCTATATCTACATGAAATCACCATCTTCAATGTTTTAGTCAAAAAGATTCTTAATACCTTAGTATATAGCAGCACCATCAAGGGGCCCTGGTGGTGCAGTGGTTAAGAGCTTGGCTGCTAACCAAAAGGTCAGCAGTTTGAACCCACCGGCCACTCTTGGAAACCCGATGGGGCAGTTCTGCACTGTCCTATAGGGTCACTATGAGTTGGAATCAACTCGACAGCAACAGGATTTTTATATAGCAGCAAGAAGCCCTGGTGGTACAGTGGTTAAGCCCTGGACTGCTAACTGAAAAGTCAGCAGTTCGAACACACTGGCCACTCCACAGGAGAATGATGTGCCAGTCTGTTTCCATCAAGATTTACAGCCTTGGAAACCCTGTGGGGCAATTCTACTCCATCCTACAGGGTCTCTATGAGTCGGAATCGACTCCACGGCAACGAGTTATATAGCAGCAGCAGGAGAAATTGTACCCTTTTACTTACTGGACCACAGAGGAGCGTATGCAATTTTTAAAGCTGACTGTGAATATATTTTTGGAGGCTAAAGTACGTGTTCTCTCCTATCTAACCAATGCTCCCAAATGTTCTGGTCTTTAAAATACTTCAGTGACTCCACATACTGGTGTGCTGGCTTTCAGCTTCCTTTCAACTATAGTCACCAAAAGCAACAAATGCCACTGTAGGCGGATCCCGGGAGAAACGGGTATATTCTATATTTCTTAGACAGGTGCTTATAAGTGTAGTAGTTTCAGAATTTATGGTTATTACTCTCTGGAGGCATTTGGGTTTATTTTTTCCTGATGTTGTACCATATCATAAAGTCTATTGCCAAGAGTATTTTAACTACTCAGGAAGATTTCATTTTCTGTTTTGACCACCCCTCTGTTTTAGTCAGGGCCTGGTGGCAAAGTGGTTAGGCATTTGGCTGCTAACCATAAAGGTCAGCAGTTGGAATCCACCAGCCAGTCCTTGGAAACCCAATGGGGCAGTTCTGCTCTGTCCTATAGGGTCACTGTGAGTCGGAATCAACTCGACGGCAACGGGGTTTCTATTTTACTCACTTTACCACTTTAGTTCTGTAGGCCAAAGAGAGTCAAGAAGATGAGTAGCTATTCTCTGCTCCATAGCCCCCATAGTATAACCTGGCTCAATTTGGTTGCAAGTTTTTATTCTGCAACAGCTTTAAAACATTCTCATTGCTTGAGAAGTGATATGTTCTCTTGTTCATATGTGTGACAAAGAGCTGTATTGAGCTTTCCCATGAAATATGAATACCCTTCAAGGAAAATATATTTTTAAATAAAGTAGATCATACGGGTCTAATCAGTTGAAAGGAATGAAAATCACAATTGATTTTTTATTATCATATATAGCAGTTAAAATACCTTCTGCTTTTCTTCGCAGGGGGAAAAAGACTTCAAGTCTATTTTTATTCCCTTTTACTTTTATTTTCAATAATAATATTTATATAAATGTACTTCAGAATTTCTATTTTTCATTTGCAGATAATACATCATATATTCATAGAAGATGACAAAGATTAAGTCATTATTTGCCTAATAAATTTACAACCTTTTTGGTGGAAAAATTATTCAGGCCAGACAACTATTGTCAAACATCTTTTAACATATATTTTCAACCTTTTCCATAACTGACTTTCTTGCATAAACAAACCCTTTGAAACAAAGCATGGAAAATTTAATCCACGTGGGTTCATATTATCAAAACTATTAGGCTGGATTATTTTCCATGGTGTCAGCTTTGAAACTATCTCTTGAAAAGATGACTTTAAAAGGAACACTCACATAGATTTTACAAATTTTTTCTCCCCCTCACCCTTACGGATAACTTTTATTTCATTCATGCCTATAAGTAGTGTATTCCTAGAGGCAGCCCCTTGCTCAATTGTGGAGCCATTGAGTCTGTGGTGTGACAATATACCAATAAGAACTAAATAGAGAAGTTATTGTGGGCTCCTTTCCGTTAGGTTACATGGGGAGTCTCTTTTTCCAAATATGACACAGAAAACCAAAGCAAACCCATCAGGGCTCCCTAACTACCACATGGGAAAGCCATAATGATGCTTGCAAGCCTTATCTCACAGAAATAAAGGGAAGTGAAGGGAAAAAAGGCAAAAGTTTATAAAACTAACACATCCAGGAAGCATCACCTAATAGAATGCTCAGCCTACACAACAGTGAGGCTCCAACTCTGGTCTGCTGTTCCTTGCATGGCATCCTCGATCAGCAGAGTCATTAGTGGTCATTTCAGTGATGAATTGGAATTACTGACTGGTTAAATTAACCGAAGCTCATTCCCGTGTATGACTGTAGCCAAGTAGCTTCACTATGCTGCTTAGGACAGTTTCAAGTTATTTTGTAGAAATTAGAATAACAAGGAAAGGAATACTGAGGGCCAGCTAACCTAAGCTGCTGTATTCTGAGAAAATACTATGACAAAGTGAACCTTTTGAACTTGGATGTACATGTTCAAACCCAGCCATTAGATCGTCATTCTTCAAAGGGGTTTACTTAGACACAGTCAAATGACTTGAGCACCTCAGACTTTGTTTCCTGTTTTCAAATGCCAGCTTTATGTGAAGAGATTTTAGCTGATAAATCAATTAAATTATTTGTCACAATTGTTGCAAATGTTAACTCTTTAGTTACTATTGGTTTAACACTATACCAGCCACTTTTTATGCCTCTGGACCCCATAAAAAGACAAAAAAGACAAACCCGTTGCCCTCGAGTTGATTCCAACTCATAGCGACCATATAGAAGAGAGTAGAACTGCCTCAGAGTTCCCAAGCAGCGCCTGGTGGATTCAAACTGCCGACCTTTTGTTTAGCAGCCGTAGCTCTTAACCACTACACCACCAGGGTTTCCCTGGACCCCATAGGGAGTACTTATTCCAGTTCTAAAGCATTTAGCATCAAGGTGGGTCCCTTTTGAAATGGCGTGAAGCTCAGCAGACCAGAGTTGGAGCCTCACTGTTGTGTAGGTGGAGCATACTATTAGGTAATGCTTCCTGGATGTGTTAGTTTTATAAACTTTTGCCTTTTTTCCCTGTATTTCCCTTTTTTCCCTTTATTTCTCTTTAGTTCTGTGAGATAAGGCTTGCAAGCATCATCATGGCTTTCCCATGGGGTAGTTAGGGAGCCCTGATGGGTTTGCTTTGGTTTTTCTGTGTCGTATTTGGAAAAAGAGACTCCCCATGTAACCTAATGGAAAGGAGCCCACAATAACTTCTCTATTTAGTTCTTATTGATATATTGTCACACCACAGACTCAGTGGCTCCAGAGTGCCACTTGCCTTATTAGTGACTTGTATTACCAGATCATACTTCTCAAAATCCATATTACCCTCTGCCATCCAGCAGTGACTCTATAGGACAGAGTAGAACTACCAGCAGAGTTTCTTTATGGAAACAGACTGCCACGTCCTTCTCAAAATCCATATTACCAACAAAAACTTTAAACACAATCAATTAATTAGTAAGCATGTATTCCAATACTGAAAACATGCCATCAAAATTAAAAAAAAAATTGGTAGCTGAAAGGTTTTAATGAAAATATATAGAAAATATGTAGTAATCTTGTGTCAATGTGACACTCAATTGGCATTTTTGACTCAACCTGGTATTCACTTATGATTTTAAAACACAAGTTCTCAGTTTGTCACTATCTCATTTAATCCTTAAAGCAACTCTAGGAGAGAGATGGTGAGACTTGTGGAAAAGGAGGCAGTGAGGTATGGAAAGAGCACAAGCTTCAGGATTGGCTGCAGGAAGGACTTGCTGACTGTGGCTACGGGCAGTGGAAGCAGCTCACAAAAGGATGAAGTTCTGCTATTATATTACAGTGTGATCTTGTACGGAAAATAGAATGGAGACAAGTCTGCCCAAAAAGTCTACTCTGGAGGAATGGCAGAATTAATATTCTGGTGTGGGATCTTAAAACCCAGACAAAGGTGTTTCGAGGCAATAGCAAGGAAGAGGAACCATAACTTTTCAAACAAGGATTCGCACCATAAAAGCAGTCCTTTAGGGAGAAGGTTCTGGAAGGCCTATGCAGGCTAAATTGTGAATGTGCCATTGCTTTGGTTTGATGGAACATGGGATTTCACTTTTGCAATGTGATGTCACCTTTTCAGTGAGACTCCCCCTGGCCACTCTGTCCAAAAAGTCAACTCCCCCCATTTCTGCATCCTATCCTCCTTCTCTGCTGTGCTTTTTCTCCTTAGCAGTTATCACTTCCTAAAAAAAAAGAAACAAAACCTGTTGCCGTCGAGTCGATTCCAACTCAAAGCGACTCCCTAGCACAGTGCATATTTATTTATATTGTGAATGGTTCATCCTTTCCACTAGAATGTAAACTCCACAAGGGCAGGGATTTTGTCTAGTTTATTCATTACTGTACCCCCAGTACATAGAACACTGGCTGGTACAAAGTTCAACCCTGAATAATATATGTTGCATGAGTGAATGATTTATTAGTACCTGTACTAGGCCCACTAGTACCTGTACTAGCCTCATAGGGTCACTATGAGTACATAGGGTCACTATGACTGGGAATCGGCTCAAAGGCAATGGGTTTTTTTTTTTGGTTTTGTACTGGCCCCTATTCTGGACAATAGTGATAAAGTGGTGAATAAGAGAGACAAAATTCCTGCCTTCATGGAGCTTACATTCTAGCAGAGGAGACCAAAATAAACAATCAAATAAATAATTCAGATGGTGCTATTTGCTCAGAGGAAAATGTAAAAGGGTAACAAGAATATAAAATAAAGAAGGTAAATGTGGCAAAATGATTGCAATGGGTGAATATAATTGAAGGGTCTAAGTACTCACTGTGTTTTTTTTTTAACTGTTCAACGGGCTTGAAATTTTCAAAATAAAAAGTTAAAAAACAAAATCCATAACGAATGCTCTTCTGTTGCATGCTTTGAATATATGACAGTGAGAAAGGTTTTTTTCTTTTTTTCAATTTTATTGTGTCTTAGGTGAAAGTTTACAGGACAAATTAGTTTTTCATTCAAAAATTTATACACAAATTGTTTTGTGACATTGGTTGGAATCCCTGCAATGTGTCAGCACTCTCCCCATTTCCACCCTGGATTCTCCGTGTCCATTCATCCAATTTTCCTGTCCCTTCCTCCCTTCTCATCTTTGCTTTGGGGCAGGTGTTGTCCATTTGGTCTCATAAACTTGATTGAACTGAGAACTTTCCTCATGTGTGTCATTGTTTTGCAGGCCTGTCTAATCTTTGGCTGAAAGGTGGACTTCGGGAGTTAGTAGGGTATCTGGGGACTATAGTCTCGTGGGTTCCTCCAGTCTCTGTCAGAGCAGAAGTCTGGTCTTTCATTGCAAATTTGAATTTTGTTCTACATTTTTCTCCCACTGTATCTGGGACCCTCTATTGTGATCCCTGTCAGAGTGGTCAGGAGTTGTGGCCAGGCACCATCTAGTTCTTCTGGGCTCAGGCTGGTGGAGGCTGTGGTTCATGTGGCCCATTAGTCCTTTGGACTGATATTTTCCTTGTGTCTTTGGTTTTCTTCATGTTCTTTTGCTCCGAAAGTGATGGGACCAAAAGATGTATCTTAGACGGCCACTCATAAGCTTTTAGGACCCCAGACATTACTCACCAAAGTAAGATGTAGAACATTTTCTTTATGAACTATGTTATGCCAGTTCACATAAATGTCCCCTGAGACCATGGTCCCCAGCCTTCAGCCCCAGTAACTCAGTCCCTCAAGGAGTTTGGGCATGTCTAGGAAGCATCTATGACTTTGCCTTGGTCAAGTTGTGCTGACTTTCACTACATTGTGTGTTGTCTTTCCTTCACCAAAGTTAACACTTGTCTATATATATATATATATCTAGTTAGTGATTTCCTCTCTCCACTTCTCCCTTCCCTTGTAACCATCAAAGATTGTTTTTTGTTGTTGTTTGTTTGTTTGTTTCTGTGTATAAACCCTTTCTTGTTTTTTTGTAATAGTGGTCTCATACAATATTTGTCCTTTTGTGATTGACTTATTTCACTCAGCAAAATGCCTTCCAGATTCATCCATGTTGTGAGATGTTTTTGCAGATTCATCATTGTTCTTTATTGTTGCATAGTATTCCATTGTGTATATGTACCATAATTTGTTTATCCATTCATCTGTTGATGAGCACTTAAGTTGTTTCCATCTTTTTGCTATTGTGAATAATGCTGCAATGAACATTAATTTACTTCTGTTTATCTGGAAATATCCTAATTTACCATCATATTTGAGAGAGAGTTTTGTAAGACACGTTGTTCTTGGTTGGCAGTTTTTTTTTTCTTTCTTCCAAAGTTTTATAGATGTCATCCCACTGCCTTCTTGCCTGCACAGTTTCTGCCAAGTAATCAGAACTTTGTCTTATTGTTTCCCCCTTTGTAAGTGACTTTTCGTTTTTCTCAGGCGGCTCTCAGAATTCTTTCTTTGTCTTTGGTTTTGGCAAGTGTGATTATAATATGTCTTGGTGACTTTCTTTTAGGGGCCTATCCTATATGGGATTCATTGAGCTTCTTGGATGGTCATTTTTCATGTTTCATGACATTTGGGGAGGTTTCTGCTAGCAAATCTTCCACTATCTTCTCTGTGTTTTCCATTTTCTCCCCCTATTCTGGAACTCCAATCACATGCAAATTGTTGCCCTTGATTGTGTCCTGTGAGTTTTCATCATTTGTCTTCATTCTCCTCTCTTCTCTGATTTTTCCTCAAAGTGGTGTCCATGGATTTGTCTTCAATCTAGTTGGTTCTATCTTCCGTTGTTTCAAATTTGCTCCTTAAACCTTCTGTTGAGTTGTTCATTTCTGAAATTTTGTTATCTTTTGGATTTCTAGTTGCTGTTTTTGTATGATTTCTAATTATTTATTTTGACGTTTTATTCTTGTATTATCTTCTTGAATTCTTCTCTTGCTTTGTCTATGTTTTCCTTGATTTTGGCTATGTTTTCATTGTTTTTGTCTGTGTTTTCCATGATTTTGTCTGTTTTTTCCTTGGTTTTGTTTTCCGTGATCTCTTTCTTAGTTTCTTGGAGAGCCCTTAATATTAGTCTTTTTAATTCCATATCAGGTAGTTCCACTGCCTTTTCTCCTACTGGAAGGTCATCTAATTATTTTGGTCACTTGCTGGAGCCATCTTGTCCTGCTTTTTTATAAGTTTTGATATTATCTGCTGTCACTGAGACATTTAGGTATTATTTTCTGTATTTAATGGTTGTGTGTTCATTTGTTGCATCCTGCTTCTTTGTTTTGTTTGATATGTCAGGGCTGGCTGGCCAGCCATGCTTTGCTGCTTGCTCATCTGTGGGCACGATAGCTCTCACCACCTTGTCTGAGTGGACAGGTCAGCAGCAGACAGGGTGAGCCCGCTTCACTGTACACTGGTTTGGTGAGGTGACTGAGGATGGAGTGGGCAGGTCCTGTCTGCCTCCTGATACTGGTCCAGCAGTGTGGGAGCATTCACAACCCCTTGCCAGATAGGCAGGGGTGTCAGACAGGAAGTGGTATCGGCTCACTACCCTCCATACAGTAGTTGGTTGAGTGGCAGGAATGGAGGGGCAGTGCAGACCTCATGCAGCCAGCCTGATCCAGAGATACTGTAGCCACGGTGGCATGGCAAGGGCCAGTGGGAAGGGGGGGTGGCATACGAGGCTCAGTGGGGGGAACAACGAAAAGAGAGAGAAAGGAAAAAAGTGTAGCACACAGGTGGGGGTGGAGTGGACCTGGGAGTTGGCAGGAAAAGGGGGAAGATAGTGTATGAAGCTAGGTAGGAGATAGAAAGGAAATCACGAAAGGTGAAAAAAAAGCTGTGGTGGGAGCTGGCAGGTAGGGATGAGTGGACCTAGGCTGGTGGTGGGCTGGTGGCTCTCTTCCTGCAGCAGTGTGGCATGGCTCAGCAGGGAGGGATAGTGGTGGCATATAGGGCTAGATGGGAGGGAGAAAGAAAAAGAAGGGGGAAAATGGAATGGTGATAGCCAGCAGGTGGGGGCAGGGGAGACCTAGGATGGCAGTGGGCCGGTGGCTGTCTAGCCAGGGTGGTTCTGCATGGCCTGGTGGGAAGGGGTAGAGGTGGAGTATGGGACTAGGTGGGAGGGAGAAAGAAAAGGAGGAGAAGAAAAAAGAAAAAGAAAAAATGGCACAGCAGAAACCAGCAGGTAGAGGTGGGGGGGATCCAGGGTGGAGGCAGACCAGTAGCTTTCTACCCACGATGGCAAAGCATGGCCCAGTGGGAAGAAGTAGAGGTGGTGCATGGAACTAGATGTGAGGAAGGAAGAAAGGGAAAAAATGACGCAGCAAGAGCTGGTAGGTGGGAGAGAGGTAGACCCAGGGTGATAATGGGCTGGTAATTCTCTAGCCAAGAGGCATGGTGTGGCCCGCCAGGAAGGTGTGAGGGTGGCATACAGGGCTGGGTGGGAGGGAGAAATAAAAAGAAGAAAGGAGGGAAAAAAGTAAAAAAAAAAAAAAATGGTGTGGTAGGAGCTGGTGGGTGGGGCAGGGTGGACCCAGAGTGACAGCAGGCCAGTAGCTCTCTAGCCAAGGCACAGCATAGCCTATCGGGAAGAGGTGGAGGTGGCATACAAGGCAGAAGGGTGAGGGGTGGGAGAGCATGTTTCTCTGGTTACTGGGTGCTCTGTATCCTGTTGGGAGCCCCATGAAGTTGCCTTCCCATACTCCCTGTCTATGGTCGTTGCTGGCTGTGCTCCAAGATGGAGATGCTGTGCCGTATTAGTTGGCATGGGATTTCCATTCCATATCTCTCCTCGTTCTCTGTTTTCCTTCAGTTTCTTCTTCCATTCAGTGTTTGATCTAGTTCTTTATCCCTTCATTTGATGCATAGGTTTCCAGGATTGACATTTTACTTAGTTTTTTTGGTCTTTGCTGCAGAGGGACAACAAATTGGTTCCACCTCCTTGTTATTCATTTTTAATTCATTGTCTCTGAACAATAGTTTTTAACCTAAGATACTTTTCCTGGAAAGGACAGAGAAACAGGGCCTGGAGAGGTAAGAACCTGACTGTGACAGATTTCTAAATGCAGGCCTCAGGCCCTTTAAGAAATATTGTTCTGTTCCCTGCTCTATTCAGCAAAGCCATTCCCAGCCATCCCATTTAGCCACAAACTTCTAGCGCCATTTTCTAGGATAAAAAATGTGCTTTTTGGCTGCTATAGGAAATAAAGATTTTCAATTAACTTTGATTGGCCACAGTTCAATTCATTCCAAACCAAGTAAGTGTCTTCAGGAAACTCAGACTTTTGATAGCACATGGAGATGGACCAGCAATTGACAAGTCTGGGCCTGCCCATCCTGAGGCCTCTTTTCAAGGGGTTACATTCTTTTAAAAATCACAAACTGAAGCAGACATACTAAACAAAGAAATATAATAACTATAAGTTAGGAAAACAATTTTTTTAATAGTAATAAAAATAAGCTATCTCAAGCCCTGGCCAGAGACCTGTAAGAAGAACCAGCCTGGTGATTGATAATCAGGTTATTTTCCAAACCTGAGGTTCTATGACCTGTGAAGATAGATCAGAACGGATTTGAGGCTCAAAATGGAGAAATAAGCCCAATGAAAAAAAAAAAGAGTGGTAGCATGGAATGAAACCAACCTTGCTCACCCAGAAATTCTACAAACAGCTAGATTTTTACTTTATTTTTAAATATAGAGAAAATGAAAGTCATGTAACTAAGGGCATATACAAAAAATAAGGGGAAGTGGACTAAAAGCCAGATAAACCAGAATATACCATCTCCACCCTCAAAAAAAAAAAAAAAGTATTTTTTTCTTGGAAAAAACAAGAATAGTAAGTAATAGTTCTGCTGTTATTATTATAAAGATAGCACAGAAAAGCAAAGCTTTTCCAATCCTATCTTATTCCATATTTTCAATCAAAAAGAATTCTTATCATATGAAAAAGTAAAAAATGCTATTATGAAAATATAAAATGGGCAAATTGTTGGCCATTTTTAATGAATTCATGTTGAGGGGGCAGATTAATTATATGTCGTATTTGTGGGTAAAATTGAAGAACTGTTATTAATAAACTTCAGTAAATCTTGATAAATGGGCTAGGTGCCAAAAGACCAGAGAGGTGAAAATATTATGAGCATCAAACAAGGGTAAAATAGAAGACCTTGGACTTTTATGTTGATAAACTTGATAACAATTCTTACAAATATTCAGATAGAACATTAAGCAAATGATTTATGGTAAATTCAAAAACACAGCTATGATTACTAGGAAGCAGTACAAGTTCCCCTATGAACAACAAACATTAAACTATGTTTATTTCCTCTTTGCATCAGCTTATTACTTTGCTGTATCAGGAGAATAAAGTAGATAAAATGTCTTGATTTCAGCAAAGCATTGGAAAGTGGTTTGTAATATCCTTGAGGAAAAGAAAGAGCAATGTAGGCTGGATGATAGTACTCTTGGGAGGATTTCTAGCTAGAGAGAAGTCTCCAGAGACAGCCAAAAGATTTGTAAGAAACCCTGAATACAAATTTCGTAGGATAGAGTTTCATAGAGTAGAGAGTTGGTTGCTCATGCTAGGAATAAATGAATCAAGATTAATGTCATAAAATGTAAAAGCAACAGACATAAAGACTTACCAGCAATCCAAGGAGGGTAAAATCTATGAGTTTTTGTTTACTTGAAGCTGATTTTGAGCCAGTGGTATCATTTGGGTTTTTAAAAGAAATGTGACTTTGGGTTAAGTTAATAGTCCCATATCAAATAGAAAGTAGTGATAGAAAAAACACATCTAAATTACTTTCATATTTATTTAATCAGGTATACTCTGCATCATTCAAAAAGGGTTTGAAGCTGCTAACGGAATATGTATAGTATAAACAGATGAACACAGGCAAAGGGTCTATCTTCCTACTAAACTGCTCGCCCTCCTAGGGCACAGGCCATGCCCAAGTGGCTATAAATATTTGTGACTCAAATTATACAATGAAAGTAAGATAAGGGTAAAATAGTATAAAGAAGTCAGAGTGGAGTTAATCCATAAACAAGAATACCAGAGGGATCTGCACCATTATTTTTCATGGATCACAAATTCACCTCTGAGCTGCCTAGTAGTCAAACTGAGAGATACCTATGTCAGAAGGTCACCATCCCCATAAACTAAAACCCCATCTTTTTCTCCAGAAGCATAGATTTTTCTTGCAATAAAAACCCTAGAGAAATTTCTCATGTGATGCCTCACTGATTAAATACAATGTGAAGCACTGAGAAACTGTTAAAATAGAGTAGATTGGTTGAACGTTTTTTACCCCTACTCAAGAAAATAGAAGAAAACTGAATACAGTTTAGTCAAAGTAATTATATGAGGGACCAAAAAAAAAGAATGAGGTCCAAGTACACAGGTTGTTGGTGGCCTCGTTCACTCCAGGCTCTGTAGTGTGGTGGGAAAAGCATAGGGAATTAAGTAACTGCATATTCTCAAGACAATCCTCCATGAATATTATATTTTAATCTTTATTGAGGAATAATTTACATAGAATACTATTCACCAATTTTAAGTGGACACCGTGATGATTTTTCCCCATTCCCTCCTCCTTCGCTTCCCCTGGTAATCTTTTGTCTCAATGGATTTAAATATTCCAGATATTTCATGTAAGTGGGATTATACAATATTTGTTCTTTTCTGTTTCGCTTAATTCACTCAACATTTTCAAGGTTCATCCATGTGGTGGCACGTATCAAAACTCCATTTTTCATTGTAGCTGAAAAATACTCTATTGTGTGTTTATCCATTCAGATGTTGATGGACACCTTTTATCTACTGTGGATACCACTGCAATAAACATTGGTGTGCATGTGTCTTTTTGAGTTGCTGCTTTAAGTTCTTTTGGATATATACTTAGGAGTGGAATTGCACGTGTCCTTTTGAGTTGCTACTTTAAGTTCTTTTGGATATACACTTAGGAGTGGAATTGCCGAGTCATGTGGTATTTCTGTTTAACATTTTAGAAACCACCACACTGTTTTCCACAGTAGCTGCATCTTTTTGCTTTCCCACCAGTAATGTACAAATGTTCTTATTTCTCCACATCCTCACCAACAACTGTTGTTTTCCAGGTTGTTTGTTTGTTTCAACAATAGCCATCCTAGTGGGTGTGAAGTCGTGTGTCATTGTGGTTTTGATCTGCAGTTCCCTGATAACTGATGATGTTGAGCGTCTTTTTATGTACTTGTTGGCCATTTGTATGTTTTCTTTGGAGAAATGTCTATTTAGGTCTTTTGCCCTTTTTTTAATTGGGGTATTAGTCATTTTGTTGAGTTTTAGGAGTTCTTCATAAATTCTGGCTATTAAACCCTCATCTGATGGTTTCCAAATATTTCCACCCATTCTGTAGGTTGTCTCTTTACTTTCTTGACAATGTCCCTTGATGTAAAAAGTTTTGCATTTTGATGAAATCCAGTTTATCTATATTTTCTCTTATTGCTCATCCTTTTGGTGTCATATCTAAAAATCCATTGCTTAAAAGAAGATCTTGAAGATTTACCCCTATGTTTTCTTCTAAAAGTTTCATGGCTTAAGTTCTTATATTTAGGTCATTGATCCATTTTGAGTTAATTTTTATATATAGTGTGAGGTATGGATCAAGCTTCATTCTTTTGCATGTAGAAATCCAGTTGTCTCAAATATCATTTCTTGAGGAGTTTATTCTTTCCCACATTAAATAAATTTTGCACCCTTGTTGAAAATCAGTTGGCCAAAATTTATGGGTTTATTTTTGGATTTTCAATTCTATTCCATTGGTCTATATGTCTATCCTTATACCAGTGCCACACTGTTTTTATTTCTGTAGATTTGTAGTACAGTTTAAGATCAGGAAGGGAAGTGTAAGTCCTCCTATTGTGTTCATTTTTTTCAAGATTGTTTTGGCTATTTGGGACCCCTTGCAATTCGATATGAATTTAAGGATTAGCTTTTCCAATTCTTCAAAAGAGGCTGTTGGAATTTAATAGGAATTGCATTATATCTGTAGATCATTTTTGGATAGAATTAACGTCTTAATAATATTAAGTCTATCAATCCACCATGAATATTATTTTTTAAAACCCAATGTTTGTTATAGCTGGGCATTAGAAAGTTTGAACTTTGATTCCCTGGGAAGAACCTACAGTGCAAATAATTTTGTGTTAGCTATTAAATAACGATTCTTTTGCTTCAGCTGGAGTATTATGATAGATCTGAGTCCTACTTTGAGGGACGCAATAACAAACTGGGTATACTTAAAGAACAGTGACAGATCTGGACATTGTTTCATATGCAAAATGCACAAAGAACTGGGCGTGATATATTCAGTCTGAAGACTGACCAGAAAGTCATGATAAAACCAGCTTCAAGGATCTGAAGAACTGTCATAAGGAGGAGGAAGTACATATCCTTTGTGGTGCTTCTAAACCTGAACTAGGACTAGTGAGTAAAGATCCTGTAAGGAGACAACTAAGAGGAGGAAATAGTTTTCCAGCAGTAGAGCTGTCTGTAATAGGACTGTGCTGCCTTAAAAAATACTGAGGGTTCTGGACGCTGGAAGGGTTCAAAGAGAAACTGTACGACCATCTATTAGTGATGTTTTAAAAATAATCTCTGCTTTGAAAGGGGGGACTCAATAAAAAATCCTTCTAGCCACAAAGATTCCCTAATCCTGGGATGAGAATCAGGCTGAGCATGCTCTGGGTCAATGAGTCCAGTGACTGCTCTGAGGGAAGGCTCTCAAACTGTCTGTGGGTTCTCTTGCCTTGTTCTAGCTAATACACATTAGCCATACTCCTCTAACACAACACACTTTGCAAGGAGAAAGCACTGTTTCCTATATCCTCTAATTTCCTCTTAACACCACACGCGTGGAAAATGCAACTTTTCGTTTTTTAAAACTGTTAGCAGACAGTCTTGTTTTTACAACTTCGCAGAGGTTACAGGGTGGCATTTATTGATTAAGGTCTTTAGTAACAGTTAAGGCATATTGCACTTGAAAAGTAGAATCTTGCACTGTTTTTAATCAAATATTCCAAATTACCTTTAAAGACGCTAAAAGTGTCCTCTATAATTTTTGTTGCTTTGCAGTGGAAACTGCTGTGGCTGTATTTCATGTACAAAATGCACTTCCTTCATAGAAGAATTATGCAGGAAGGAAACTTTAGAAAGTATAAAGTTTAGAAAGAAAGGTAAATTTGGGATGCTGGAAGAAAAACTGGGCCCAGCCAGTCTCTCCGATGATGAGGTTTTGATTTCATTAGGTGGCATGTCTTCCAAGCAACACCATGTTGGCCAGCGGGTCATCTATGGTCACTAATACCAGCATGAGTACTCCAGTCATCGTAATTCATGATACACTCATAAGATCTTCATCAAATGTACTGAAGTACATATTTTATCAAAGCAACACTTAAAATTTTATGAAAAGTCAGAGGCGCAGTTTTATAAAAGAGGCACAGTTAAATTTGCTTTGATGGTTATTTCTGAAGAGTTATTTTCCAAAGAGAATCTATATCTACTTCTTCTTCTTATTGTTGTTGTTAGATGCCATCGAGTCAGTTCCAACTCATAGTGACCCTATAGGACAGAGTAGAACTGCCCCATAGGGTTTCCAAGAAGTGGCTAATGGATTGGAACTGCCAACCTTTTAGTTAGCAGCTGTGCTCTTAACCACTGCACCACCAGGGCTCCCTACTTCCTATTAGCATCCTTTATTTTAACCCCATTTACCATCTTTCCCCCCTCCCAAGCGCTTTCTTAATGAGTATAATTGACTTCTATGGAAAGCTGCACCACTGAAAAGCTTATAGACCACTAAGATGCTTACAGAGCTCATTTTCCAGGTGGAAATGTGTGGCTGCTTCAATCACTACCAAAGCCTATGCTGTTAATTTGCCTACTGCGTCAGGTCCAGCTCAGTGAGATGTCTTCTTTAAACATCAGTTCTATTTCTCCTTTCTTCATGTTTATCAGGCTTGCATTATTCATAATTGTGAGTGTCTGGGGGTTGTGTGTTTGTGTGAATGACAATGATGTAACATGCCACAGTTCATCTGACAAAGCAGCAGAGCTTTTCTGAATGCTTTATTTTCATGTCATTTTACTTCTTGCTAAATGAATCCATGAAATGGCTTTTTAAAGTGTTTTGAGAGGATAGTGTCATCAGGATGGTATCACCTTCCTAATGACTAAGCATGAACTTAGGAAGCTGGACATCATCTGTTTCACAACCACCCATGAGATGTCCAAGTAAAACTTTTTATCAGATTAAATCTGACAAATTGATTCTTAACTAACCCATAAGAAAAGTTGATAGTAGTTTCCTTGAGTAAACTGAGAGGCCTCTGAATGGATTTTTTTTTTTCCATAAATACATTTCTTCTCCTTTTACAAAAATCAGTGACTTCCAAAGAAGGAGTTTTGGATAAAAGATCTGTATCAAAGTGATTTTCCTCATAAACAAAATATAAATGATTGCTTCAGGAAAAATAAAGGCCAAGAGTGGTTACAGAATAACTTTGAAGGAATATGCAGCCTGTGATATCTCAGGATTAATGTATAAAAGAAAAATATCCATATTTTCCAAACTGATCATAAAACTCACCTATGCTCAAATGGGCCATTTTCCCACTCCCAGCCTTGCCTTCCTAATCCTCCACCATAGACATCTTAACCTTTTGTGTGCCATGCACCCTTTAGCAGTCTGATGAACCATTCCTCAAAATATTATTTTAAAATGCATTAAAGAAAATACATGTGATGCAAAAGAGAAATATATGGAATGCTGTTATTAAAATATTAAAAAACAAATTTGTGATATCATAATACATATGCTTTTTTATTAATGCATTTAAAAACAACCTCTAGCAGTGGGCCTAACTGTTATATAATTTTAAAGTGTTGTTAGCTGTCCTCTAGTTGACTCCAACTCATGGTGACTTTAAGTACAACAGAACAAAACATTGTCCAATCCAAGGTCATTCTCAGAATCAATAACATGTTCAAGTCCATTGTTGTAGCTATTCTGCCAATCCATCTCAGCAAGGGTCTCCCATGCCCTCGTTTGCCCTCTACTTTACCAAACATGATGTCCTCTGCTAGCAATTGATCCCTCCTGATGACGTGTCTAAAGCAAGCTAGTTGAACAGTGTTCTGTTGTGATCCATAAGGTTTTTTTGTATTATTTTGTTGTAGTCGTCTAGGATATATACAGCAAAACATATACCAATTCAACCGTTCCTACAGGTAACTGACGTTCACTGACATTGATTACATTATTCAAGTTGTGCACTCATTCTCACTGGCCAATTAACTGGGATGTCCGTGAAACGATGGCCCAAACCTCCAAACCAAGGAACCAAATCCCATGAGGTTTTTGGTTGTACATAAGCAACCTCAGCAGCTACTCTTTTTTTTTTTTTGTCATTGTTGTAAATATATCTATCACACAACTTTTGCCAATTCAACTTTTTACAGGTGTACAACTTATTGACAGCAAGTATAATAATCGGCTGTGCAACCCTACCCTTAATCAATGTGATTTTTCCATCATCCTTAACCTCCTCTTTCCTCCTCCCTCTTGCCCTTGGTAACCACTAATAAATTTTGGTCTCTGTACATATTGCTTTTCTTGTCTTTTTATATAAGTGAGGTCATACAGTATTTGTCCTTTTGTGATTGACTTATTTCATTCAGCATAATGTCTTCAAGGTTTGAATTCACTAATTTTCAGAAGTAGATTGCCAGAACTTTCATCTTAGTCTGTCTTAATCTGAAAGCTCCGTGAAACCTGTCCACCGCAGGCAACCCTTCTGGTATTTGAAATACCAGTGGCATAGTTTCCAGCATCATAGCAACATGTAAGCCACTACAATATGACAAACTAACAGATGGGTGGTGGAATTTTGAAGTAGTGATGAGCAAAAACAATATTCAAGATGAAACAATTACAGTTTGATCTGCAACTGAAAACATCTGTGATTTCTATCAGTTACTAAATTATCCATACTGCTAATACTATCATGGTTTGTTGCCAGGATCATTTTTATTGTTAGGTGCCATAGAGTCGTTTCCAACTCATAGCGACCCTATGTACAATAGAATGAAACACTGCCTGGTCCTGTGCCATTCTCATAATCATTGCTATGTTTGAGCCCATTGTTGCAGCCACTGTGTCAATCCATCTTATTGAGGGTCTTCCTCTTTTTCAGTGACCCTCTATTTTACCAAGAATGATGTCCTTCTCTAGGGACTGGTCCCTCCTGGTAACATGTCTAGAGTAAGTGAGACAAAGTCTCACCATTCTCACTTCTGAGGAGCATTCTGGCTATATTTCTTCCAAGACAAATTTGTTTGTTCTTCTGGAAGTACATGGTATAGTCAATATTCCTCATCAACACCATAATTCAAAGGCATCAATTCTTCTTCAGTCTTCCTTATTCATTATCCAGCTTTCACATGCATATGAGGTAATACTGGTGGCATAGCTTCCAGCGTAACAGCAACACACAAGCCACTACAGTATGACAAACTGACAGAAAAGTGGTAGGTTGCCATGGATATGAAAAATAAATCTTTTTGTCCCACCCAAGTTCTACGACTCCCTAAATTCTAGTCACAACCCCCTGGACCCATGGACCCTAGATTAAGAAACCCTGAGGCCGGTGAGTCTTGCCACTGCTCCCACTTTTATTCAACCACTAGAGAGGTGGGAAGGGTAATGTTCAGCCTCCAGCATGCACACCTGTGCTTGGGACCCACAGAAGCAATGATGTCAGCAGAGCCACACTCAAACTCAGCAATGTGCCATGTCACTGCCAATGAGCCCAATGTCTCAACACGGTGACTTCAGAGGAGTCATTTTGTGTCAGGCCAGTGCTTTCTCCATCCAGGGAGCCTGTCTCTAGAAAGGCTATGAGGAGAGAATATCTTGGTTGTTCTCCATGAGATCATCTTACAAGATCAAGAATTGTTCCTGAAATAACCTTTATGTTTATTTACTTAAACTTTTGCTAAATCTTATCTGCTTGGTCTGCACTGTCCTCAGTATAGCATGTTCCATACATTTACTTGTTCCAGGAAAAAAGTACTTCCATAACTCTAACTAGATTTTGTTCCCAAGATTTATATCCACATTTCCATGTGAATGTCAAAAACTGGACGTCTTCTCCCCAAAATTAGTTTTTCCTCCTCACTTCCACATTAGGAGAACCACTCGTAACTACATGTGAAAAACTTAAAGTCATCTGTCACTTTTCAGCCACTACACTCCCTTCCCAGCCTCTACTCCCCAATTTTCTCCCCAGAGGGTGTCTCTGGTGATATTAGTACCATGCTTGAAAATCTTCAATGATTCTTCATTGTCTATTGAACTATGTGCAGATCCTGCCATACAAACTTCTCCCCAACATGGCCCAGACTCCCAGTTCAGCTGCCTGTCTCACCCTGTGCTACAGTCAGACTTGACTAGATTATAAATTCCTTAAAAGTACAGATTGCTTTAATTTATCCTTGTACCTCCTATAGTGTTCGACATAGTACCTTTCACAGTGGATAATCAATAGATGTTTTCAATTGAATTGACATTATTTCTGTGCAAAAAATAAATTTGCAGTAATGACCTGCCTTACACTTCTCATGTATTGCAGAATGATGAGCTAGCTAGTAGATGTTCACAAACCTTTATTAATTGATTAATTAGTAAATTCTAATGATCCTGTTCTTGCATCTGGCCTTCATCCACACTGTCTAATGGGCTAGAGTGCTCTTTCTCTGCAGTCGCTGCCCTAACTAACTGCTACTGGACCCTCAGGTCTCAATTTGGTCAACATTTCCTCCTGGAGGCCTTCCCTAACCCCAGGACTGGCCTCATGGGTGTGCGACTTGGTTTCATGCTCTGCTGTTTTCCTCTTGAAACTCTAATAATTTTTAATTTAATTCAATAATTTAGTTTTTAATAATTAATAATTTTTAAGAATTTTCATTTTGCACTAAACCAAAAACCAAACTCATTGCTGCTGAGTCGATTCCGACTCATAGTAACCCTATGGACAGAGTAGAACTGCCCCATAGAGTTTCCAAGGAGCACCTGGTGGATTCAAACTGCTGACCTTTTGGTTAGCAGCTGTAGCTCTTAACCACTATGCCACCAGGGTTTCCATAACCCTGGAAATTAATAGCCAAACCCAGTTAACGTTTTCTCTCCTTGTATTTTCCATATCTTTGTAATCATCACACAGAAATTTAATTTTTCGTTTACATTTGTATAGTTCTTTGTAATGCTTCAATAGAACTTAGATTCTGTGAAGACCAAAAAAAGAAAAGAATTAGCCTTGTTTACTGTTATTTCTCTGTGGCTCAGACTAGCATTATTATATGCTTAATCAATATTAGCTGACTGTGTAAATGGATGAAGAGTTGAATGAATGAATGAATGAATTTGCCCATTGATAGCCCCTTGAGCAGCCTAAACAGCAGAGGCTCTCCTACGCACAGGTCTTTGACTTTTGCTCTGCAGAGGGACCCCTGTAGAAATAACAGAATGCTCATACAAAAGCTACTCTTGTAAGAAAGGAGGGTGAGATTATCTCAGAAAAGAAAATGGGCAAAGTGGGGACATGAAAGAAAAAGATTAAGCAACACCAAATATTTATGAAGAAGAAACCAGCAAAGGACTTGTGTTATAGATCTGTTTTGAACACAAGCATAACATCATGAAGCTACTACTGGGATGATCTTGGAGGAAGAAGATGTCTTAGTCATTAAGTAATCCTCTGCTTGCTTTTTTAAATGTTTTCTGGTAAGCCCAGAATCAAGGGGCATATTTACATAGCGGCCGTTCACCAGAGGGGAAATATCTGTCACTGTCCATATTTAATGCCACATCGTCTTCCCACCTATCCTAGTGATCCCTGAATTTCATTTTCTAATTGGTAGTGTAGGGATCATAGAGGTACACTAGAATTTGATTTCTAGTGTATAATTTCCTGTCTGTTCAGGCCAATTTAAAGTATAATCCAAAGTATCCTGAATCACTAGATGCATGAGTCAAAAGCATGATAAGTAGTAGTCAGTAACATCACGTAGTAAGTTCTCTTCACTAGTAGGTTCCTTCCCCTTGGAGGCTTCTATTGAGAATCGGAACTACTTCCTTTTCTATTTGAGGAGATAGAGCAGTATCCCCAAGAGGCTTGCTGAGCCAAGAATGTTACCTCAGCACTCATCTCTGCATGCCCATTCCACAACACTATGGGGCGACTTACACTACACAGACAGTGCTTGAAACACTTCCTTCTGCTACAGAGTCTTGGGTGAGTTAATTTTTAGTTTCCACATTTGTAAAATTCTCAGTTCCCACATCTGTAAAATGGAGATAATGATATTTCTACTCCATAAATTTATAAGGATTATGTGAAATAATGCATGCGAAAGAGGCTCAGCATAGAGTTCGGCATAGAAGAAACTCCACAGTACAAGAGCAATTTTGAACTTCCACTCTGGTTCTGTGTTGGGAGAGATACAAAGAAATAGAAATACAGGTAATATCGTCTGTCACAACTACTCAGTTCTACAGCTGTAGCATGAAAGCAACCATAGATAATACATAAACAAGTGGGCATGACTGGTGTTCCAATAAAACTGTATTTACAAAAACAGACATTGGGGGCCATATTTGTCCTCCAGGCCATAATTTGCGAACACCTGGCTTTAAGCCCTTAGAAGCTCCCAGTGAAGAATAGTAGAAAGACTTGTAATAGTTCAGTCAGATCAAGCAAACAGGAAGATGGGACTAACTCCAGTGTCATACTGAATAACATGGAAACTGTTATTTTAAGGGGGCTTACAGTATAACTTCCCAGAGATTAGTGAAAATGAAAAATATAATCCAGAGCAAGCAGCTTAAGTTTTTCTTTCTTTTTTTTTCAATCTTGCTTTTCAGGGTAACGTCAACTTTGAAACAAAGCTTTCCTTTTTATTAGATGTTTTCTTTAGGAACTCAGCTCTCTCTGGATCTCAGAAGTTCCATATTTCTAGGAATTAAAATGTCTGTAGATTAATTGGTAGAAAATGCCTGCTCCTGACTTGTACTTCCTGTCATTAGAGTAAGAACAGACAGAGGGCAGAGGGTCCTTTCTCTAAGAGTTTGGCTTTAAGGAAGTGGAAAGTGCACGGGTAGCAGAGTAAATCATTCCCGTCCTTTTCTGCTCTTATTATAGTTATGAAAGAATGACAACTCAGAATCCATGAGCAATATCAGCCTCTGAAAATGAGCCATTATCTTGGTAACAACTATTAGAACACTTGATGGTTTGCCACAGCTGCCAAAGGTGAGGCAGATTCGGCTTTTTTGAAAGGAGGGTGGCTGTCAGCCTGTGCTCCTAGGATAAGTGAATAAGAACACACTTTCTGGGCTTTTCTCAGATACCTTGTTTGGAAAGGAATTGTGTAGGAAGTTCACAGATTCTTAGACTTGGATCTTTAAATACAGCACATAACACACACACACACACACAAACCCACACACGCAGCCTTTCCTTCATCAATAAATTTGCAAAAGAGCCTCATTTGCTCTCTATATTATATTGTATTTTGATATTCAATATGTCAGTCCCTCCCAGTGCTTTAATTAAACCTGTGCTAATTCAAATGGGTCTGGTGCGTTATTTATTAGAAACAAATTAAGTCTGTAATGATAAGTGAGTATTCTTACCAAATTTCTCTTTTTATTTGTCTGTTTTACAGTTTCCTCCTTGTCTTTGGTTGCTTGATTTTGTCAGTGTTTTCTACCATCCCTGAGCACACAAAATTGGCCTCAAGTTGCCTCTTGATTCTGGTAAGTGAAACATATAAGCAAGAATCTACATACAGTCTATGTAATATAAGAACTATATATAATGTTTGTGTTATGCATTTTAGCCCATAAAAAGTTCTATCTAGGAAAAAAAAAAGAGATTCTGTGGCGTATAAAAGTTTCAAAGATCACTGAAACATTTGTCTACTGTTTTAACCATTAGTCAATCCTCAGGCATGTATACAAATATTCGGTATTGCTATTAGATAGCAGTATCTTGTGTTATGTGTATATCAAAAATAGAAGGCAATACTTGGAAGCAATTTTAATTACATTTATCACTGCTAATAAACAAATTATAAGGAGAATCAGTAGCCATGAGATCTCTCAATATATTGCTAAATGTTACAGGGTAGAGAACATTTTCCAATAACTGCAGTTTGGCTGTGTTGTTGTTATTAGGTGTCATCAAGTCAGTTCCAATTCATAGCAACCCTGTGTACAACGGAATGAAACCCTGCCCTGTCCTGTGCCATCCTCACAATCATTGCTGTCTTTGAACCCATTGTTGCAGCCACTGTGTCAGTCCATCTTACTGAGGGTCTTCCTCTTTTTCGCTGACCCTCTACTTTACCACACATGATGTCCTTCTCCAGGGACTGGTACCTCCTAATAACATGTCCAAAATATGTGAGACTAAGTCTAGCCATCCTCACTTCTAAGGAGCATTCTGGCTGTACTTCTTCCAAGACAGATTTGTTCCTTCTTCTGGCAGTCCATGGTATACTCACTATTCTTCACCAACACCATAATTTATAATTCATAATTGGCCAAGAACTGTAAGAATGTGGGATCTTATAGGAAAACAGAAACTCCTTCATACTTTTTTCAACCAACAGACTGCATTACGCGTTTTGCTGCTAATGCAGTTACCTGGTGAGAAATTCTGCGGTTTGCTCTGTTTCCATTATGCTGTCAATCCTCAACCACACAGAATTGCTCAATTCAGTTTAAAATGGAAAAAGACCCCAAGATATTTTAGGCTGAATTATTCTGAGCCTTTTAAGCTCTAATACTTTCTATTACAACTAAACTATAGTACTGTATACTCAAATCACATCTGATTGAAAGTTTGGTTCATTTACATCCATCTTGACCCATTTACTTAGTACAGAAACATCAGACTTGACAGTCTTGGGATTGTCTGAATGAACTATAAATGCGAACAACTCAATCCTTCTGTAAAGCCTGGTGGACTACAGAGGGAGGAGAGAAAGAGAAGATACAGATGGCTTATGGGCCTAATAAACAGAAATTGGTTATGTACAACAATAAGCATTTAATATTTAAAAATTATTCTTATCTTGAATGTGGAAACTGAAAGATGTCAACTTACATAACCTAAGATGAGGGCAGATGCTTCTCTTACCTGGGCTTTCAGATGTCTAGTTTGTACTCGAGGTTGTACTTGCGGTTGCCAAGATATCATCAAGTCTTGAAAGGGTGAAATCATTTTTGAGCCTGGATTTGTTCCCATACAAATTGTGTTCAGCGTATTTTGCTAATGTTAAGGTTACTGTTTCAAAACCCAAGATAGACTGAAGAGTACATGGGTATTTGTTCCATTCATAAGGTTTCCATTTGGGTAGCAAGTGGGCTTTTAGCCTCATCCATCTCTTTGATAACGGCATAAGATCTGATCCCAAAGTCCAAGGCACAGCTGGCTTTTAGTTTCATGTACAAAATTACAACCAGGAATTTTAATTTGAAAACATAAATCTTATTTTTAGACTTGGGAACATGAAACACTATATGGACTGCATGACTGGGAGATAAATTATGAATGAATCAATCATTAGGAATCCAATAAAAAGGTTTCTTTCATAAGCAGGTGAAAAATCCAAAATGTTAGATTTACATCTTTCAAATCTGTATAATATAAATTCAGTCATTGCTAGTAAGTTTCTGAGTTGTCCAAAGAAACCCATGTAATTACAAATACCAAAACTGATTACTATCTTGATTTTTAAAATCTGTTTAACAAGTGAGCAATTGATCAGAGTTTAGTAACTAGAGTACATTTTAGTAGATAAAAATGTAGATGTTGCCTCTCATCCCCAGGTCTTGAATGCCTTTGGATTTAGCAGAATGGAAATGAGTCCCTCTGTGCAAATAAGACCTTCGTTTTAAGCAATGCAATTAGTGCTACAGATAGAAATTCTCAGAAAGGTGTTGCTGCATGGCTATCCATAAGGGAGAGACTTTGTTCATACTCCTATTTTTGTGCTATAATGATAAATTATGAAAATGTATATTCAGCCAAAGTGTTCTCAAAACCTGCCTAGAAATATGCAGAGTATGTTGCTTGTCTAAGATTTATTGATATTACTCTTCTTCACCAATGTTTTGTCTAAACACTGTGTTTTATTTAGACAAAACTTTTAAAAAAATCAAACATAGGCATGGTTTTCCTTCTTTTTCTTTAGTTGGAATAAATTGGAATAATAATATATAATAATAAATTGGAATTCCAGTAATAAATTGGAAACACATACATATTTTAATTGTTTTGTCACCATGAGTTAACATAAACCAAAAAACCAAACTCAATGTCATCAAGTGGATTCCAACTCATGGTGACCCTATAGGACAGAGTAGAGCTGGCCCATAGTGTTTCCAAGGCTGTAAATCTTTATGAGAACAGACTGCCACACCTTTCTCCTGCAGGGCAGCTGGTGGGTTCAAACTACTGACCTTTTAATTAGCAGCTGAGCTCTTTAACCACTGTGCCACCAGGGCTCCTTGAGTTAACAGTATATTGTAAATATTCAATCAGCTGTAGAATATTGAAAAAATCTTTGAGAAATGCTGGCATGTTTAATGATTTAGTGGATCTCTTATTTATTATCTTGTAACTTGTGTTTGAGCAAGTTAATCTGATTTCAAAGCCTGTCTATCCTCTGAACATCTAATCAAACAGAATTCATACAACACAATTCTAACTAGCAGTGCCTTTAGTTCCCTAGATGGAGCATATCTAAAGGGTTCGCATATCCAAATAGGAATAGGAATTACTTTAAAAATGTTTGCAAAAAATTATAACAAAGTCACTTTTGTACACTCTTAGTTACAAATACAAACCAGAGGAGTAAATTTTAAAGAATTATGTGTAAATCATTATTTTTTAACTTTTTTGTAACTGTTCCATTTGTTTGCTTGTTTTTAAACATTTTAAAATATGTTCAGAAATTTACCCATATTCTAACTCTATTTCTGTACAAGTAAAAGGCACCCACACTACAGGCAAACCTGGCCCCCAGACAAACTTCCCAGAGCCCTCTTTGGCACTCTCTTTTCCACCGAATTGTTTCCTCAAGGGCAAGAGCATATTAGGTACAATCCATTGCTTTGAACTTTGTCTTACTCACCTCCTGGGACCCCCGTGGAGTCTACAGCTCTCCATTCCGCATCCCAAAGGGGACACTCCTGTTATTCCCATCTAGAATTGCACTCCGAATGCTACTGTTTTAACTTGTAACTTCATGAACTTGCCTAGATTGCAAGCCACATGGATACCTACGTTAATTTGCTTGCTTATTCTTTTCAGTTCTATGAACTGCGGTGTCATGCTATGGCACTTTTAAATTCCCTAATTTCTCACCACAGAGGCAGTGGAGTGTAGACTTAAGAATGCAGACTCTGTAGCCAGGCACCCTGGGTTCAAATTCCACTTCTACTACTTTCTAGCTGTGTGGCTTTGGGACATCACTTAACTTCTCTGTACCTTAGTTTTCTCATCTGTTAAAACTGGATAATAATATACCCTACTTCATAACGTTGTTGTGAGGATTAAATAAGTTCAAGTGCCTAGAACCAGGTCTAGCACAAAGAAAGCTCTCAGAAAGCTAACTAATGTTATAATCACTAATTCTTCCATATATAGTGGAGACCTAATGGGGACACAAATACAGGTGACCCATGGAATATTTGAGAATGCCACATTCAAGAAAATATTATGCTTTTCTAATAGAAAACAATTTTTTAAAAACCATTTTCTCACCACAATCAAACACTTAATTATGGCAGCTTTTTTCACAAACATGTTCATCTAACTAAATGTGACTTAGTGGCACCCATTTAGCATGCGTCATGTGTTCACAATAACTCCTCATTTCTGGTGACTAACGAAAGAGAATTTTATGGTCGTAGTTTGATGGCAAATGTATCTGATGACAATGCTCATGGCTTGATCCGCTCTTCTCTCAATGTCTCCATCTGCTGACACCGGAGCCCTGAGCAGAGCTAAGCCCAGATCTGACAGATTTGCTTGCTCTGCCCTTGCTCTGGGGATAAAACTTCTGAATTCAAGAACATGATATGAAGCTGCATAGCCAAATTCCAAGGACAGTTAAAAGCTGATGCTACTTTGTCCTATGTTTTATAAATTCTTCAAAACTGAAATGGCACTAGCATTTTTTAAGTACCTTTCTTATAAAAAACGAACAAACGAACAAAATCTTTGCAAGTATTATCCCCGCCCGCCCCCTTCACCACATGGTGACATGAGTTGAACAAATTAACACAACAAATATAAGACAGAGCCCAGATTCCAACCTAGGCCTGTGTAACTCAAAAGCCTGGGTCGTCAGCAATGCATCTGGCTGCCTTATGTTTGCTTACTTCTTACTCAAGAATGATGAGTTCACCAAAGTGCATCTGCCACCACCTAATGAAGTGCTAATGTCTAAAGCTGCTTTTTCATTGCAAACATAACAATTAATGCTTACAACTGTTTTAATTAGGATAATTTTGTTTCTCGTCTTGTAAAGAGTCTGCTTACCACAAATGGGTTAAATCAGTTCAGAGCACTAGACTTCTTTGTATCAAGAATCTAAATACTATTTGGTAAAGATAGTTGTAAGCAATCAAAAGCCTAACCCACAGGGTACATAGTCAAATGCAAAGTTGCACTGGAGTCTCTGGGTGGTTAACACTCCTGGCTGCTAATCAAAAGGTTGGTTGGAGGTTTGGGTCCACCCAGAGGCACCTCGGAAGAAAGACCTGGCCATCGACTTCTGAAAAATCAGCCACTGACAACCCCATGGAACACTGTTCTACTCTGACACACATGGGGTCGTCACAATGGCAACTTTACCATCCCAGACAACTCAGCTCACTTTGTTCAGGTGAACATTGTGTTGTGAAAGTCAATTCTACTACTTCCAGATTCAACTACTGTGGAAGTTTTTCTTTTAGTTTGTTTTATGAGGTTTTGTGCTCTAGCATTTCAGATACCGCCTTCTGGGGAACAATGCTGTTTGGAGTGTATTTCCTTTCTATTGGACAACTTCTTGCCTTCCAGATTAATTTTAAAGTATTCATTTTAGCCCTTTAATTGTAGATTGTTCACTACATTAAAAACAGAAAAACTCTTTACTTACTGGAAGTGACATATAGTCTTTGCAAAATTTCCATTGAAGTTGGTGATTTCTGAAATTGCGCGTTTAAAATGGTAGGGCTTCCCCACCACCCATAAGCAGTAAAAAGACGTTATAAATCTTAGCAGAATAAGAGCGTGTCGCAGTGTATTTGTTCCTCTGCCTGCCTGCTGTGTTACAAAGGCTCCAAACCACAAATGGATTGTGCTGAGCAGCTGGATGAGTACTCAAGCATATGGTCAAATATCCAGGTTGTCCCAAACATCTGGGTGTTTGGCACCTTCTAGATAGAGCATATGCATATTTGCTGCTTATGCTTCATGTAACAAAGCAAACATGGATTTGCTTTTTCCTTGCACAATGAATGAGTTCCTGAAATGTGTACAAATCCAATTTAGGCAGATCTAATTATATCTTAAATGCACTAGTGGAGCTTACTATTTAAAGAAAATTTGTAGCGAATCTCTTTATAAGTGGAGTCCCCTTGAAAAGCTAACAGCAACTACATAATTAATCTGTGTTACATGTTTGTTTTCTTTTTTTTTTTTTAACATGAGTGTGTGTGTTTTTTTTTTTAAGCTGCTGTTTAAATATGCACTGTATAGCATGGTATTGAATAATTAGAAGAGACTTTGTTGTTATTTCCCAAAAAACCTAAAACCTGTTGCCATCAAGTGAATTCCTACTCATAGCAACCCTGTAGGACAGAGTAGAACTGCCCCACAGGGTTTCCAAGGAGCGGCTGGTGGATTCAAATTGCCGACCTTTTGGTTAGCAGCCAAGCTCTTAACCACTGTGCCACCAGGGCTCTTGCCATTTCCCATCTACCAGTATCAGTAGAAGGAGAAAAAATGAGTCACAAACCCATTTACCAATCCTTGCAAAGTAGAAAGATTTTCACATAAAATTGTACGGATTCAGTGTGTAGAAGGATATTATATTAAGTCTTTACGTCTAAAGCTTCTGGCATTAAACATTGTAAAAGAGGATAACAGAGCAAAAGGGTAAGAATCCATTCAAGGCTATTAAATCTTGTGTTTGAACTGAAGTGACAGAAGATGAGATACTAAGCAATCAGATATGAGGAATGAGTGATGCTTCTTTAGGTTTATCACATCCCTGCAATTTACTGCAGAAAGCTCTCAGAATATCCCAATGAACATTGAAAACTGCAATTATTTTCCTTTGCTTTTCTTTCATCAAGGAAAATGCAAATAAACTTTCAAGTGATTCGTGGAGACTAACAATCCTCATCAATCTGCTGACGACTGAAAAGAAAAAGCAGGAGTAATTTAACACCTACACTAAATCTTAACTGAGGGATAATAATATATTAAATTGCCCCGTGTAAAGTATTTCAGATATTAGAGGAAAGAGTTGTTCAAGCTAAAGATAATGAAATCATGCCTGAAAAAAACCATAAACCTGTCTACAATTAAGGAAGGAAAGAACGTTTCACATTTCTGGTGCGAGCTTTGGTATCTAACCAAGTGATCCAGTTTATACCACAGAACCTCTCTGAACAATTTTCTTTCTAGAATTTATGGGCAGCCCAGCAAACATCCTTAGAGCTATCAATGAGCCACACTCATTCAGTTCCACACTGATGCTAATCTGTTGTGTCCTTTCTAGCTCCACAAAAGTATTCAACATAGAGAGGAAGAGAGACACAGGGTGGTATGGTGAACATTACAGGATTGCTAGAATCCAAGATTGTTGGCAATGGAAGGAAGAAACCCTTCTCTTACTATCTTTCCATGTTTAAATCATTTCCATCATTCCAAACCTGGATCAAACACCTCTTCCTTCCTGGAACAAGCTATCTCTTTCTTCTAACTTCCCACAGTGCTGTCTACTTAGCATTGTAGTTCCTCCATTATTCATTTATTCTACAATATTAATGTAGCCCAATATGGGCAAGGCATTCTTTCAAGGACTGAGGATATATCCATGAACAAAACAGGCAAAATCTCTGTCCTCATGTACTTCACGTTTTTGTGAGGAAGATAGACTGCAAACAAATAAGCAAATAAGTATATGTACTACGAATAAAAGGAAAGCAGGAATGGAATGCAATGAACTGTTTAAAAAGGATATTTAGAGAAATCCACTCAAAAGAGTAGCATTTTAGCAGAGCCTAAACAAAGTGGGGCAACACACCGTGCAGAGATTAGGGGAAAGAACGTTCCAGACAGAGGGAGCATCAAGGACAAAAGCCTGGGCAGGAGCGCACTTGCTGAGCCAAGGAAGGGCAAGAAGGCCAGAGTGGCTGAAGGAAAGTGAGCTGGGGGCAGAGGGGAAAAACAAAGCACTAGTTACACTGTAGACTTCTTGAGAATAGACTCCAAGGCTGTTTCAGTGACAGCATTTAATATAGTGAGATACCAGTTGCAAATTACAGTAAATATTTGATGAAAGATGACCCATTTTTAAATTGCACATCAATATTGAAAATTCTATAGTATCATGTACATGGCAGCAAAATTAAACTAAGATGCAGCATTTGACTTTAGCTGCTATATAAATATTGACTGTAGAACATGGTGGTGGGTCAGTAGTAGAATTCTCACCTTCCATGCAAGAGCCTCGTATTTGATTCCTGGCCAGTGCAGCTCATGCACAACCACCACTTGTTTATCAGAGGAGGCTTGTGTGTTGCTATGATGCTGAACAGGTTTCAGCAGAGCTTCCAGACTAACATAGACGAGGAAGAAATGTCTGGTGATCTACTGCTGAAAATCAGCCAATAAAAACCTCATGAATCACAATGGTCCAATCCACAACAATCATGGGGATGGCATAGGACCGGGCAGCATTTCATTGCATTGCACATGGGGTGATCATGAATGGGCTGGGGGTCGGGGTGGGGGGAACTCAATGGTAGTTAACAACAACAACATATCCCACGGTGTTGAAAAATTAGAAGACATGTCATTGCCATCTCCCGTCTACCAGTATTAGTAGATGGAAGAAAATGAGCCACAAACACATTTGCCAGTCCTTGCAAAGTAGAAAGGTTTGTGCATAAAATTGTATGAATTCAGTGTAGAAGGAGACTATATTAAGTCCAAAAGCTTCTGGCATTAAAAATTATAAGAGAAGACAATGTAACTTTTACTCATGCACTCTTTGCAGCTAGATATAATCATGACTTTGATTCTTTCGTTTTCCCCTTTCTATTTCTACCTTCCTTTCCTTCCTTCTTTTCTTTCCATTTATTGAATGCCTACAGCATCAGTTAAGGTGAGAAAAGTTGCTTTAACAAATAAACACTAACTTTTCAGTGGCTTAACACCATAGAAATGTTCATCTCACACAGCATTCCAAAGCAGGTGTTCTGATTGGTGGGTGGCTTTCTGTTGTTCAGTGACTCAGGGACCA
>NW_004444019.1:11494594-11532615 GCF_000243295.1 Trichechus manatus latirostris
CTTACCCCAGAAAACTGACAATTCTGCCCATATTCTCTTGTCAAGGACTAATCACAGGACCTCACCTTGCTACCACAAGGCTATGAATGTAGCCCCTGGCTGAGCAGCCACTTTATCAGGCTATGATGTGGACAGCAAGCTGTCTCACACCTACTAGGAATAAGGCCCTGACCACAGTACTCATAGTCCTTCCCTTCTGGGAGCCAGCTATCTCACTGGGGAGGCAGAAGATCAATACCTTAACACGGCAGGCTGGTACAGAAACCAGCATAGGAGGCTGTGGCAGCACAGAGGGAGACTTCTGACCCAGCCTGGAGGGGATGGTAAGAGGGTTCAGAGAAGCCTGCCGGTGGAGGTGACATCTGATGTGCATCTTGAAAAATGACTAGAGATTATCCAGGAGAAGAAGTTAGGGGAAGGGCAATGCCCTCACACGAAAGAGCAGGTGCAAAGATACCGAGTCAAGAAACATGCCCTGTCTAAGGTACTCAGTGTTATAGGCCTGGTGTGCGAGAATGGCAGGAGTTAAAGGTAAAAAGAAAAAAAGAAAAAAAAACAAAGATCAAATTACACAGGGCTTTGTAGGCTATGCCAAGAATTCTCCAGTCTGTTGTAATAGAAGTAGGGAGGTTTTGACTAAACATTTAGAAGTAAGAGGGCATTCAGGGCACAGATAGATTTCATACAACTAAGGAACTAGGCTGCAAAGTTACTTAAGTCAGAAGTGGTGTCTTATTCATCTTTGTCTACATCATGCCTGGTGTGTGTTGTTGTTAGGTGCCATCGAGTCAGTTCTGACTCATAGCAACCCCTCATAATAGTAGGTTTGAGCCCATTGTTACAGCCACTGTGTCAGCCCATCTCATTGAGAGTCTTCCTCTCTTTCGCTGATCCTCTACTTTACCAAGCATGATATCCTTCTCCAGGGATTTTTCCCTTCTGATAGCATGTCCAAAGTAAGCAAGACAAAGTCTTGCCATCCTCACTTCTGAGGAGCACTCTGGCTGTACTTCTTCCAGGACAGATTTGTCTGTTCTTCTGGCAGTCCATAGTATATCCAGTATTCTTCGCCAACACCATAATTCAAATGCATCAATTCTTCTTCGTTCTTCCTTGCTCATGTCCAGTTTTCACATGCCCGGTGGGTAGTAGAGACCTTTGACTACTTATTCTGCTGATTTGAATTGGAGGATTTTGAGTGAGACGGAAAAACTTTAGGTTTACATTTCAGACAGAACAGACTGGTAGCAGTGTTCCGAATGGACTGGAGTAGGGAAGTCATAGTGTTGAAAGCATTTAGGAAGCAGTGGAAGTCATCCACATAAACCATGAGACAGTCCTGAGCCCGACAGTGACAGTGTGAACCGAGGGGAGGGATGGACTCCAACAATTTTTGGAAGTTAAATCAAAATGGTAAATCCTATAAAAAGAAACTCTGAGCTGTGCTTTTTTCCTCAGAATTGAGGTATTCTGCCCCTTCAGTTACTGCTTAGCTACAGGTTGCTGGCCTCCTGCCTGGATTCATGTGCTGTTTGCTTTATCTGTGGTTCCCATTTGCCCTCCACCTTCTCACTAGCTCTCTGGTTTAGATTCCACCATTTGCTCTGACTTCTGTGTCCCAACTTTGAATTCCCAGAGTTAACCTCTGATTATCTGGTTTTCTATAGACTTGCAGATGTTACCCTGGGTCCTACCTACCCCTCTCCTAATTTCTCCAAGCCCAGTCCCTTAACTCATTGCAGTTTTAACTCAAACATATATTGAGTACATCTTACCTTCTAGCTTTGTGCCAGGGACTGGAATACCGTATACGAATAAGACATTGTCCTGCCCTGAAAGAACACACTGTCTAAAGCATGTTACTATCTACAACCTCTGACTGACGCTATAAAAAATAAATAGCCTCTAAGGACAATGTTGACATGTAGTGGGGTTCTTAACCGTCGTCATCAGGCAATATGTGTACTAACTGTTTAATGAGAAACTATTTTGTTCTGTAAACCTTCATCTAAAGTGAGAATAGCAGCACAACTGGAAGAACGTAGTCAAGGTCACTGAATTGTACATGTAGAAATTTTGAAATGGTGTATCTTTGGCAATGTATATTTTCACAAAAAAAAAAGGTGCTCCAAGGCCAAGAAGGGAGCATGTTGACATGTTGTGGGGTTGTTAACCAATGTCATAAAACAATATGCGTACTGACTGTTTAATGAGAAAATATTTGTTCTGAAAACCTTCACCTAAAGTACAATTTAAAAAAATTTTAAAAATAATTAAAAAATAAATAGCCTTAAAATCATGGGTTTCTGAGTAAAAGGTGAAATTAGGATGTGAGAAAAAAATGGGTTAGTTTATCATTTAAATTTTTTCCACCTCAAGACATAGCCACAAAAGAAAACAGATCTATCTCAAATCATCGATTTCTCATAAAAATTTAAAATAAGATTATAAAAAACTATTCTCAATAATAGGTTACTACAGCCATGCTCATGGATTGAATGTTGGTTTAGTGGTGCACAAAGGCAAACACTGGAAGCAATGGGGTGGGTCCCCCCGTTCTCCATGCAGGCATCCATCAGGGGTCCTAATTAAGGTGAGAAGACACATCCTTCTGCAAAGCAGATTAGAGAAAAAAATTTCCGAGCTGTAAGTGGCAGCTTGACAAACAACATTACAGGCTGGATTCGATGGAAATGCTGCAGACCTGGCTTCCTCCAGGGCTATAAATCACAGTGAGTCCAGAGAACACTACTAGAAAATGCAGAATAGGAAAGAGACTGTGCGAGTTATACAGGCCCTCCAGCCTCGTCTCGCTGAAGACTAATTGAGGAAGATTCAGTGCTGCAAGATCTCAGCTTCATGGGAAACTCTGGAAAGTTGTCCTCGTGAAAGAGCACTGCAGAACAGCCTTAACAAAGAAATGGAAACTGAAGACCAAAACGATCCTCAGGTGAGGCCAGGGGGCTTGAAAGTGAGGAGCATCACCCCTAGGCGTTCAGTGCAAGACAGAGGACTCACACTGCTTTCTCACTCCCTTCCCTTACTCTCCTGAACATTATTTTTTCATTCAGGTGAAATCAAGTACAAATCAAAATCAAGTGCAAACTCAAGATAAAGAGAATTCCCAGTGTAGTTGGAGGGGTGTTCTGTAGAAGCCGGCCTGGGAGGGATGGGGGGAGCACTCCTGCCTCTTTGACTTAATGATATAATGACTGGAGAATTTTAAGTTGATTATACATTTATGATATGATAATTGGTCGAACCATCTGCTGCTCTCCGGCAAGCTTCTTCCTGGATCACTTTTCTGGTCCTGACCTACAACCACAGCTAGGGAGAATTGGATGCTCCAGGTGACAGCAGCCAGGCAGCGCTTGTGGGATGTATGACCAGGTAGGGAAACTTGTCCATTTCTAGAGTCGAGTAAAAAGCTCTAGGCTGGAGGTCAGAGACGGGAAAGTTCTTGGGAAACCTCCAGCCACGCCAGGCAGAGCCCCAACACTGTGAGAACAAGCACTTCTTTGAGTCAGCTCTGCAAACTGAAGGATTTTTTTTTTTTTATCCTGAACTGCTTATTCATTCATTCATTCACTCCATTAAATATTCACTAAGCACCTAGCAGGTATGCTGTGAGCCGAGGCACTGCACACATTACACACTGGTTGTATATTGAGATACTCATATGGTCCCGATCTCTGTCTGTGATGCTCCTTCAAAATTCTTTTACTAGTTAAATCAGGTGGGGTTTGGGGTATTAAGCATATACTGTCTATTCTGCTACCTCACGTGTTTCCATAATACAAATTACCTCGTATGCACTTGTAAATAAGGTAATGATGTCGGTGTAACATGGAAGTTAGAAATGATTTTTCCCAAATAACAACAGCTATGCATAAAGCACATCAGCCTAGCTGAACATAAGCCTCAAGGAGTGCAATATTATCCATTGTCTACCTTCTTCTTTTTGACCCTTGCTCTGTCTTGGAAGATCTTATAAGGCAACTCTCCCCAGTCCTTGTGCAAAAGACACAAACATAAAATGATAAACCAAAGCAATTCATGTGCAACATCTCTACCTTTTGTGCAAAACACGAACCCTCTATCTGCGTCATATGATGTGGGACCCTTGTCTCTATAACTCAGCAACCTAACCACTCCTTCCATCCCCTTCCATCAAGCTGTCTTCACCTTTGTTTACGTGAAGACTAATATTACTGCCCACCACCTGTCTATCATTTTGTCATACTGCGGTGGCTTGCATATTGCTGCGATGCCAGAAGTTATGCCACTGGCATTTCAAGTACCAGCAGGGTCACCCATGGTTGACGGGTTTCAGTGGAACTTCCAGACTAAGACACACTAGGAAGAAAGGCCTGTCGATCTGCTTCTGAATATTAGCCAGTAAAAACCTTATGGATCACAACAGAATATTGTTGATGTAGTGCTGGAAGTTGAGCCCCACAGGTTGGAAGGCGCTCAAAATACACAACGGCCCCCTATACCGATGATCATGAAGATGGCATAGGACTGGGCAACGTTTTATTCTGTTATACACAAGGTCACCGTGAGTCAGAGCTGACTCAATGGCAGCTAACAATAATAATATTACTGCAGCATTTCCTTATTAGAATTTGACATATCTTTTTAGCTGTACTACTAATGTAGTTGCAGCCCTGGTGGTGTAGTGGTTAAGAGCTTGGCTACTAACGAAAATGTCTGCAGTTCAAATCCGCCAGCCACTCCTTGGAAACCCTATGGGGCAGTTCTACTCTGTCCTATAGGGTCGCTATGAGTCGGAACTGACTCGACGGCACCTAACAACAACAACAATGTATTAGGATTTTTGTTGTTTTTGCTAGAGCTCTGTTTACAAAGTTCTATAGGTTTAGAGTGGTTTGCCTTAGCTCTATTTTCATTATAAGCTCTGTTCTTTTTTAGCGTGCAATCTTGCATAAAACCAGGTTTTTTGGCAATGTGTATATTGCATTGTGGTAGGAAAGCCAGTGTTCTATAAAATGGATTTGAATTTACTCATTCTGCCTATGCAGAAGCAAATGTTACATTCTACTTGAAAATATGGTCTTTTCAAGTGAAAGGCATCAGCAATATAAACAAACTTGGGTAGTATCTTTAGGATAAAAACCTATACCTGATCATGGTTTGGAATACTCTTCATTCAATCAAATTTTCCTACTCTCCCTTTAGCAAGATATGTTAAGAAATCTTTAAGCTTTACAAACCTATTCATCTAAAGTTCAAATTTTTAAAATTTACCTAAATTTTAAGAAAGGAAACATACAATTCAGATTTAAAAAAAAATTATATGGTGCTGAGGGCAGAAACAAACTTAAAGACTGTTAGAGCAAATTGAGGACAGTTTTAATGAAAATATAAGATAATTTGATTTAATAATTGTAAATATTTTCACTTTATTTTAGTATTTTGACATCTCCTTATGTAAATCTGTAACATTTGGATTATTCTATCTTTTCCGTTTTTAACCTTAAGTAAAATTCCAAATAATTTTCAGAATTAAAAGATCCAATTCCTAACCTTGCCACACATGGCTTCTCACATCCTGGTCTTTCCTACGTCTCTAGGTCAATTCCTACACCAATTTCCCTTAAAGGTGCTCACACAATGCATTGGTGCATGCAACATACACAGTCACTCTCTAAACTCCAGTAATACTGGACCATTCGTATTTTCCATGCACACTGCCTCTGTGCCTTTATAAATGATGTTCCTTCTATCTGAAAAGCTTAGTTCTCCCATTTCCCTTTGCTGCCTTTTTAAGTCTCAGCTCATGGTCCCTCTTCCTGCAAGTTTTCCCTGACTCTCCAGGAGTTGTTAGATTCCTTTTGTCTGTGTTCTGGCACCCAGCACAGCTTGGAGGGAATGGTCTCTAACAGTGATCATCACACTCTGGTGTAGTTATTGGCTTCCATGCATGTGTTTTATTTCTGCTAGACTGAAAACTACATAAGAGTAGGGACAGTGTGTCATTAGTTTTTGTATTTCCTAGTATCTATCACAGTGCCTAGCACATAACAACAACAACAACAAAAATCAAACCCATTGCCATCGAGTCAATTCCAACTCATAGCCAACCCTATAGGACAGCATAGAACTGCCCCATAGAGTTTCCAAGGATCACCTGGTGGATTCAAACTGCCAACCTTTTGGTTAGCAGCCATAACTCTTAACCAGTATACCACCAGGGTTTCTGCCTAGCACATAGGAGGTGCTCAATAAATGTGAAAACCAAATGACCTGACCATCCAATCTAAAGAAGTCGCCAGTAATTCTCCATCATGTAATCCTGTCCTGTTGTCTTAATAGCATCTATCACTATTTGATATTTCCGTATTTATTGTTGTTTTAAATTATTGGTCTTTGTTACCAGAATATAAGCTCCCTAAGAGGAAGGCTGTGGTTGTCTTGTACATCACCCTAGGCCAAGTGCCTAGAGAAAAATAGGTGCTCAATACTTGGATCAAAATAGGTGCTAGATAGAAATATCAAATGAGTGAAATGAATGACTAGATCGAGATTTTGTTCTACTCTACTAGCAGCAAGATTTTTAATAAATTACTGTATCGGTTTAGTGCTGCCTCCATGGGGCATTAAAATGTTCTGGTTTCAGATAATCTTTTAATTTTAACAGTATTCACTTCCAAAAACAATTTTTCACTCATACGGAAAACCTATAAAGGCAAGAATAATTAAATAATATGGAACACAAATTTCAAAATCTAAAATAATTATTTGCTAATTTTGGCCACTTTTCTCTCTCATTATCGTTTTTTTACTAAGTTTCATTTACCCTTCTGAATCTGGGCTAATCAAGTATTTATGTTATTAAAGCCAATACTCTTACTTAATATCAAAGCAGGCTGATCATTAACATTAAATAATAATAGTATAACAAGTCTTTCGCCAACAGCAAAAATGAATAGGATCATATAACAAAAGAGAATTACTGCAATGGCCTTGCCAGTTATTCAACACTAACATACTTTAATTAAAAAGTCATTTAGTAATGACTGAGCCATTCACTAAAGGTCATTATTAGTCGGAATCAATATAGTTGAATGGTCCAGTCGGTTCCAACTAATAATGACCTTATGTACCACAGAATGAAACAATACCCAGTTCTGTGCCAGCCTCCCAATCGTTGCTATGTTTGAGCCCATTGTTGCACTCCATCTCGTTGAGGGTCTTCCTCTCTTTCACTGACCCTCTACCTTACCGAGCACGATGTCCTTCTTAAGGGACTGGTCCCTGCTGATAACGTGTCCAGAGTACGTGAAATGACATCTCGCCATCCTTGCTTCTAAGGAACATTCTGGCTGTACTTCTACCAAGATAGATTTGTTTATTTTTCTGGCAGTCCATGGTATACTCAATATTTTTCACCAACACCATAATTCAGATGCATGAATTCTTCTTTGGTCTTCCTTATTCAATCACCTCACATGCACATGAAGTGGTTGAAAACACCACGGCTTGGATCAGGTACACCTGAATCCTCAAGGTGACATCTTTGCTTTTTAACACTTTAAGAGGCCTTTTGTAGCAGATTTTCCCAGGGTAATACATCCTTTGGTTTCTTGACTGCTGCTTTCATGGGCATTGACTGTGGATCCAAATAAAGTGAAATCCTTGACAACTTCCATCAAATGATAGCTGGAAATTAAAAAAAAATTAATGTTTGAGATTTGCAGTAAATGAGAAAGGGGAGGCAAAAGAGAAGAACTAATTGCTTGGGAAAATCTCCAAAAAAAAAATTCATCTGAAATGAGGGATTACGCTTTCTCTTGACTCAGTAATATCCAGAACTATAAACAAATGAAATAAAATCTCAGCATGATTTGACCCTAGCCAGAGCCAGAATTAATTTTTATGTTTCTGTCAACTGCCAACACCTTTTTGTTTTTAAATTATAAGATGGAAATTTATTACCACTATGACAACTAACCACTTTTTATAAGACTGACATTTCAGATTAACAATAAATTTACTCAAGAAGGTTCTCTTTCCAACAGACAAAATATAACCAAAGCAAACAACCCCACTCAACTTCTCTGAATCAGATCCTGGCCTAAGGATGCCCAGTGCACTCTGCCTGCACGAGCATCATCTTCACAACCCTCCTTCCCACGGCATGGCACCTCAACACTCAAAGATGTCAACGTTTAAGTAAAGGAATCAATTATAAGTCATGTTTTTCTTAACGTCTTGAACACTCAACATTTGGTTGAGAGACAGGGGAAGATGGTACTATTTTGTCTGTAACTTCTTTGATAGTATCCCACTTGATGATCACTCCATTATACGCAGCCCAAAAGTCACAAAAAGGCAAAAAAGAGAATTTTGGCTTAGCAGCCAGAAAAAGTGGAAAATGATGCAGTTCTCGCTATCTTCATACTATTCCAGGGACTTCTGAGCCAGACATTTATCAAATTTGGAGAAAAAGAGGACAGTTTACCAAAATGGTTGCAACATAATCAATGCTTTTGTTTCCCAGCAAGATGGATCTGACCAGAAGACCAGGATAAGCAACCATCATAGGGTTTATATCATGTAAACCTATGATTAAAAACATTTTAAGTGTTTTGGATTTCCATTTAAATTTATCTTGGAAAGTATATAAAAAATAAAATTTAAGATGATTCTTTCCATATCTGCTGTTTTTCTTTCCTTTACTGCAGAAAAACAACATCACCTCTAACATGGTTTCTCATCATCTCAAAGCCACTCTTGGAAGCTTGTCTGTTCAGGGAAGCACTGAAGACTAGGAACGAAGAACTGTGGCTTGGCACTTGGCAGTGAGCAGAATAGCACCTACTTGAAGCTTCTGATAATTATGGGAAAGCGTCTGATGAGGATATGATATCAGAATATATTTACATTTTCACACTTCTGCTTTTAGCATGTCAGGGAATGCAATGTTCTTAGCTTAGCTTCCCATTCCTATTCTCTTGCCTAGAATAGACATATGGGCCCTGTCCCAGTTTCCATGCCCTGCTCCTTAGATCATCTGTGGGTGTCCAGTTCCTCTCACAGAGATCTCTCGCCTTTACCAAAGCCTGGTGAGTGACCAGAGCAGCTGTGGTGAACGGACAGAGATTCCAAACTGGTTCTGCCTGAGGTCTTTGTCCTGGAACATAGCTCTCCATTTCTCTCAAAATAAAAGCCAAAGTTCTTACAACGACTTTATAGACCATCCACATTCTGACCCTCCATTCCCATCTGGCCTTGCCTCCTACCACTCTCCCCTTCACTCACTCAATTTCAGCCACCCCATCTCCCTGTTCCTAATTCATACCCCAGGGCTTTTGCACCAGCTGATCCCTCTGCCTAAAAGGCTCTTCCATCAGATATTCACTGGACTCATTCCCTTAACTCCTTTGAGTCTGCTCAGAAAAACCTACCCTGACTCTCCTATTTAAGGCTGTAAATCTGCCAGCTCTCCTCATCACCTTTACCACCACCACCCCTATTATGGTTGTCTATAGCACTTATCTTGTAATGTTCTATAACATGTACTTATTTATTATGTTTATTGTCTGCTTCCCTCCACTGGAAGCATCAAGAAGGCAGGGATTTTTGACTTTTTGTTCACTTCTCTATCCTCAGTGTCTAGAAGAGTACCTGGCATGGAGTAAGCACTCAATAAATGTTGAATGAATGAATTTATCTTATTCAACAGTTATAAAGTGATTTCTATATATCAGGCACTCTTCTAAGCACTTTACAAATGTTTACTCATTTGTAAATGAGTTAACTCATTTATAAACTCATTTGTTAACCCTGGTAACAACCCTATCTAGAGTCCCTGGGTGGGGCAAATGGTTAACATGGTTGGCTACTAACCAAAAGGTTGGAGGTTTGAGTCTACCCAGAGACGCCTCGGGAAAAAAGGCCTGGTGATCTACTTGGGGAAAAAAATCAGCCATTGAAACCCTATGAAGCACCGTTCTACTATGACACACATGGGATTGCCATGAGACACAGTTGACTAGATGGCAACTCTTTTTTGTTTTGTTTTATTTGTTTTTACTGATAACAACCCTATAAGAAGGCATTATTATTCTCATTTTACAAAGAAAACTGAGGCACAGAGAGGCTAATTTAAATTGACCACACAGCTAGAAAATGACAGAGCCCCTCCATGCTCTTAACCCTAAGGTCTGCTAGATGAATGAACAAAACGTGGTGGAATCTCCATTTTCTGGACTTTGTCCTGAGCTTCCCACTATGATGAAATTAATGACCCCAGCATTTGTCACTGACCTCATCAAGTCACCATGCTGGCACTCTGCTTTTCCTGGAAGGTGAACTTGTATCTTCTTAGGTATCCAGGGGCCATCCCTCTAAGCCAGTATCAGTGAAAGAGAGGCAAGAAGCCCTGTCTACTGGGGTAGGTCACAAGACAGACACAAAGAGAATTAGAACCGAACATGCAGATTCAGAGCAAGGGACTGGTGAAGACAGAGTCATGGAAATGGACCTCAAGCTCCTTGGATCAGTCATAGCGCCCCTTCCTTCAGGTCCAGCTAGTCATGCTTCTACCAGGCAAGGGGCTGCCTCCCAATATCACAGGGGCCAAGAGGTAACTGTGTGACAGACTGACACATATTTGCATGCTAATTTATACAGCTGGCTATAGCATATTGGAATGATTACCTCTGTGTTTGAGAAACCTTTAAGATGACTGAAAGGGGGTAATTAGAATTTGGGAAGAAGCATATTTCTTACCAATTTTCCCTTGAGAAGAGATACTTAGGGGATCTCTGCTAACAAACTGTTGCCAAATAAAGATCCTGCTGAGTTTTCTTTAATTAATGAGATGGCTTGGTTGTAATTATTCCATTAATTGTTTAAATGCAAATAAGTGCTATTAAGAATCTTGAAAAGTGTTTCCTCTTAAATATGTTAAACCTTCCCCGTTCCCTAATTTCTGTTTTTAATCTGCCTAGTAAATCCTCTTTCAATAAATGGTACAAAAATAAGCGTCAACCAAACTCTAGTGGAATGATCACAAATTCTGAATCGGAGTCTGAAGAGAAGTAACGAATTGTATTTGTGCTCTTGAAGAAGATAAGATTCCACTAAGCCTACATTTACTATGCAAAACGGAGAGTAAAATAAAGTAGAAGTCAGCATACTATCAATAGTATAAACAATGTATATATACACTTTGATAAAATGCAAATCTCGGATCTATAAAGCTAGTCTTTGAAAACCACCTTCAGTGACTCATAACCAAACCGGTTGCCATCGAGTCACTTCCCACTCATGGTGACCTCATGTGTGTCAGAGTAACTGTACTCCATAGAGTTTTCAATGGCTGATTTTCAGAAGTTGATTGCCAGGCCTTTCTTCCAAGGTGCCTATGGGTAGACTCAAACCGCCAACCTCTCAGTTAGGAGCTGAGCACGTTTACTGTTAGGTACTCTATTTTAAAAAAAAAAAAACAAAAACACCTTTAATACAATCTATTCCCTGCCTGCCAAGATATAGCGTTAGGGGATTGTGAATAGCAAGGAAGAGTCTCCCCAATTCTCACTGCCTAGAGATTGGTGGGACTTCAGCCATGAAAAGAGGCTGTGATGAATGAGACTGCACAGTTACGTTGCCTTGAGTTGAGGTGGGCCTCCCTGGGCGCTTCATGGACTAGCCTGGAAAGTAGGCAAGGGTGAAAAAGGAGGGCCCAGACAAGAAAGAGGAGAGAGCTGTTTCCTTTTCAGCCAAGAAAACTTTCCCAGGGCCCTCCTTGTTTCAAGGGGAGAACCCACCTCTGTGAGTTCCTTGTTCCTTTTTCCGCCAGCTCATCCACCCCATTCACCCTGAGCCAGGCTGTAAATTTATGTTCAACACCTTGCTCCAGGATTTCTTTTGTCTAGATTTTACAAAAGGTCAACTTGACACTTCTGTATCACTTTACATCTATGCAGGCACTCCGTGCTGCTTAGGAAATGGTAAGGAGTGCACTTTGTCTTTCAAATGCATTCTTTTCTGAGGCAGAGCCTTGCTTCTGAATAGATGGTTATTTTTGTTCAGAGCCTACTTGTTAATGGCCTATAAAGTCAATGTATGGGTCTGTATTCCCACGATTTTTGTCACTAATTGTGCGCAGGATGCTTTATTCATTAAAATTGTGAATCAGTCCTCTCATATATTGTTATACTACCAGCATGATCTCCAAATCAAGTCTCATGTTGCCTGGGTAAGAATAAGTCTACAACCAAATAAAAGACCAGGAGAGCAAAGCAGAGTTTCAAGTTACTATGACAGATCAGTTCCTTCCTATACTAAGTGCTTTTCCAAATCAGTCCAAGTGATGACAATTCATCCAGCTGATGCAGGCCATCACCAATCAGAGGTTGTTTGGTGAGTGCGCATACTGAGTGACAAGCAGGCTAAAACTAAGCCAAACCAGTTGCTATGAGTCCATTCTGATTCATGGCAACCCCATGCGTTTCAGAGTAGAACTGCTCCATAGGGTACTTGTGGCTGTGACCTTTCAGAAGGCCTTTCTTCCTAGGTGCTTCTGGGTGGGTTCAAACAGCCAACCTTTTGGTTAGTTGAGCACTTAACGGTTTGCACAACCTTAACTCTCAAGCTGAAAGAACTGAAGAAAAAATTCAAGCCTCAAATTCCAATTGTGAAGAATTCTATGGGCAAAATATTGAACAATACAAGAAGCATCAAAAGAAGGTGGAAAGAATACAGAGTCACTGTACCAAAAAGAATTGGTCAACATTCAGCCATTTCAGGAGGTAGCTTATGATCAGAAACTGATGGCACAGAAGGAAGAAGTCCAAGCTGCAGCGAAGACTCCCGGAATTCACAGAATACCCACTGAGATCTTTCAACAAACAGATGCAGCACTGGAAGTGCTCACTCATCTATGCCAAGAAATTTGGAAGACAGCTACCTGGCAACTGACTAGAAGAAATCCATATTTATGCCTATTCCAAAGAAAGTTGATCTAACAGAATGCAGAAATTATTGAATTTCTGCATGAATATCACACACAAGTAAAATTTTCCTTAAGACAATTCGAAAAAAATTGCAGCAGTACATTGACAGGGAACTGCCAGAAGTTCGAGCTGAATTCAGAAGAGGACGTGGAACCAGTGATGTCATTGCCGATGTCAGAGGGATCTTGGATGAAAGCAGAGAATACCAGAAAGATGTTTACCTGTGTTTTATTGACTGTGCAAAGGCATTCGACTGTGTGGATCATAACAAATTATGGATAACATTGCAAAGAATGGGGATTCCAGAACACTTAATTGTGCTCATGAGGAACTTGTACATAGACCAAGAGGCAGTCATTTGAGCAGAACAAGGGGATACTGCGTGGTTTAAAATCAGGAAAGGTGTGTATCAGGGTTGTATACTTTCACCATACTTATTCAGTCTGTATGCTGGGCAAATAATCCATGAAGCAAATAATGTGTGAAGAAGAACTTGGCCTCAGGATTGGAGAAAGACTCATTAACAATATTCAGGTGACACAACCTTGCCTGCTGAAAGTAAAGAGGACTTGAAGCACTTGCTGATGAAGATCAAAGAGTATATACAGCCTTTGGTATGGATTATACCTCAATATAAAGAAAACAAAAAAACTCACAACTGAACCGATAAGCAACATCATGATAGTCAGAGAAAAAGTTGAAGTTGTCAAGGATTTCATCTTACTTGGATCCACTTGAAGCAGCAGTCATGAAATCAAATGACATATTGCATTGGGCAAATCTGCTGCAAAGATCTCTTTAAAGTGTTAAAAAAGTGAAGAGATCATTTTGGGGACCAAGGTGCGCCTGACCAAAGCCATCAATCACCACACATTCGTGTGGAAGCTGGACATGAATGAGGAAGACTGAAGAAGAATTGATACATTTGTATTATGGTGTTGGCAAAGAATGTTTAATATACCATGGACTGCCAGAAGAAGGAACAAATTTGGCGTGGAATAAGTACAGCCAGAATACTCCTTAGAAGCAAGGATGGCGAGACTTCATCTTATATACTTCGGACATGTTGTCAGGAGGGACCAGTCCCTGGAGAAGTATATCATGCCGGTAAAGTAGAGAGTCAGTGAAAGAGAGGAAGACCCTCAACAAGATGAACTGACATAGTGGCTGCAACGATGGGCCCAAGTATAGCAATGATTGTGAGGATGGTGCAGGACCAGGCAGTGTTTTGTTCTGCTGTACATAAGGTTGCTATGAGTCGGAACTGACTCAATGGCACCTAATAACGACAACAACAACCGTAAGCTATGTTTTGATGATGTCAGCAGAGGTGTTTGGCAGGAACAGCATTCCAAATACTGTTATGGACAAATAAGAGTGATGGTTTGTGTACAGTAGGAGTCATCTCTGTCTGAGATAAAGGCTAGCCTGAAGAAGATAAGGCATTTTCTCTCCAGCAGGGTGATTTCAGAAAAGCAAATTGGGGTCAGAAGGTAGCTTAATGAACAACACAACAGAGAAATGGATTATGAGAGAATCAAGGGATACCCCCATGTATTACTTGTATTCAGCTGTCAGGATAATTCAGCATTAAATCAAATTCATAAATATTTACCATGTGCTATGTCTTATGCTTAGAGATCATAAAAAATGGACATTCTAAAACACTTGAAAGTATCTTCGGTATTTTTCTTGTTTTTACCCTCATCTCGTTTTTCTTAAGCCAGTAGGTATAGAAAACATATTCATTCTTAGTCTATTTTTTAATGGTTCAAAATGAACAGGCATAGAAGCTCATTACATTAGTTGAAGGTAATCTATGAACAGGCCTTTCATGTTACTCAATTTAAAAGTATACTTGATGTATGGCATGGCTGGTCTTGAATGATTTTGATGGATGACTAGAAACAATTAGAGACATAAATAAATGTTCCAGAAACATGACAGATTTCATAAGGAATACACTGTGAAGATCCAGATGGTTAATAAAATTTGAACTATTAAAACAAATGATCTGGCATATATTTGATTTTTCTTTCTGATCTGGATGTTCAAAATGGCAGAAAACATCAAATAGTCCTTCAATTTAGAAAGTGTTATTAATGGAATATTGTTATAATACCATTGATTTACACACTTTTAGAATACTTTTTATGTTTATTAGAGATCGCACTGCACTTTCTGTTTGTGGTGTTACGTTCTGTTACTAGGGTTTACTGTAGCTTTTTCATCTTTAGATTTATGTCTCTCTTTTTCTTCTCCATTAGCCTAATAGATCGATTTTCAACATCAGTTCTAAAGCTTTTGGGCAAATGCATGTACAAGTAAGCATGCAAGTACGTGTGCTAGTGTACGTGCAATATGCACAGAGAGAGGTGTGTGTCTTCCTACTTCTCAAAGACCAAAAGATATTACTCAAGTTTCCAGAGTATGTTAACATCAATAACACATACGGTTGTAATGGGGAAGATGTACAATCTTAGGTAATAAAATGCACTTTGGTGGTTATAAGGGAAAACAACCATCATGGATAAGAGAGAAGGAAGCCAAAACTAAGTTTTGAATCCAATTGGCCCCTGTTATTCCAGGAGGTCTAGAGGAAGGTGGGTCAGATGACCCAAAATAGCACGGAAATTTCCCTCACTGTCACATAGGGGTCTTCAATGCACTCTATGCTTTACAGGCATAGAAAGAAAGCAAGATCATATCTGGTTCCTGCTGGACTCCAACACGCCCCTCCCATAGCCTCTGTTTCTCTGAAAGCCATGGTCCCAGAGGTTTCTGTTTCTCTCAAATTATGTCCACTGTTTTGAGTTTGTGCTACACATCCTACCAACAAGTGGAGTTTCTTCCTCACTGGACAGCTCAATAATTGAGGTGTCAGAGTTTAGCCTTTCTACCGACACACCCTCTGCCTTCCTCATTACTGAGTAAACAGAGCACGGGCTGCTTCTGCTCAGGCCTGGGCTCCACTCTGACGTACCATTTCGTCCAAAATCCAAGACATTTGGGTATTCTGCCAAAAACATGTTCAAATAAAAGCAATAAACTGTCCCTCGCTTTTTCTTTCTCTAGTCCATCTTAAGAAACTTTCTTAACCAATGATGAAAAATCCTATCATTCTTTAAGAAAGTAAAAAGATCAGAGATATTATCGATGACCCCAAATTAAAACAAAATCGTTCAGTGCTATAAATCATAGGAGGAAAATTAGATAATCACTGTTATTGTCCTATAGTTTAGATTAATCAAAACAAACACATATTGACATGGAGACCATCTTGCGGTAAGAAGCCATTCACCCTCTTGTTGCAATTAGTGTCAATAAAGCTGAACATTCAGGTTAGGGGAAAAAAAACATAGGCTGATTAACTTATTCCAATATTTCCACCTTTGTTGTTATTAGTTGTCGTAGTGTTGGCTCCAGCTCAAGGCAACCCCATGTACAACAGGAAGAAACATTGCCCAGTCCTGCACTGTCTTCAAAATCATTTGTATGTTCCAGTCCATTGTTGTAGCAGCTGTGTATTTTTAGTGCCTTCCAACACTGTATATATATTGAACAGTATTCTGTTGTGCTCTATAGGGTTTTCACTGGCTAATTTTCAGAAGTAGATTGCCAGACCTTTCTTCCCAGTCTTAGTCTGGAAGCTCTGCTAAACCTGTCCACTATGGTGACTCTGCTGGTATTTGAAATACCACTAGTGGCATAGCTTCCAGCATCATAGAAATATGCAAGCCACCACAGTACAACAAACTGACAGATGGATGGTGGTTTTCACCTTTAGCTAGCTGTTTTTTAGAATTTTGATCCTAATGGGTTGATAAAGCAGTATGCCAACTGGTTTTTGCTGAACCAGATGCCTTGAACTGAAGGAATATCCAACAAACATTTAGTAAGGGCCTGCCTAGATAATGGAGTTACAACAATGGGTAAGTAGTTTCTCAAGGACTGCCACTCAGATAGTACTTACACATCATTGTGTGTGTGTGTTCTAGTATGTGTGACTTATCTTCCCCAAATAGCTTATAAACTCCTCTAGGGTGATAGAACACACTGTTCATCTCTATAGCCTACAGACTATGGTATTCAGTATACATTTGTACTCAACTTGCTTACTTTGGACATGCCACAAGAAAGAGCAATCGCTAGAAAAGGACATCATGTTTCGGTAAAGTGGAGGGCCGGCGAAGTCAAGGGAAGCCCTTGGTGAGATCGGTTGACATGATAGCCACAGCAATGGGCTCAAGCATTCCAACGATCATGAAGATGGCGCAGGACCAGACAATGTTTCATACTGTTATTACTGTTATACGTAGGATCGCCATGACTCAGAGCTGACCAACTGCAGCTAACAACAACATATGTTTGTAAAGTGAATCCATGAAAAGCAGAACACCTATAAATGAAGTAAATGTTGCAGAGCAGTTAGTTAAACTACGTCGTGTAAATACCTTTCCGAAAAAAAAAAGGAGGGAAGTGACAGGTTTTCTGGAAGTCAGGGGATCTCTCAGCAATTTCTTTGGTCTGGGAAAGGGCAGCTGTAAGGGCAGAGACCTAACTCCCAAGTAAGAAAAGTAAAAAGTTCTGAAAGTTTCTGAGCACACCCAGTCCTGACCTGACTCTAGGTCTCTCAGTAGCACAGAAGCCATGTCACAGGTAGCCACCTCAACCCACAGGACTTTTTCCCTATGGCACAAATATCACCTACAGAAGAAGATAAGATTTGCTTTATAGTCCACTTGGGTGGCGTGTACCAATTTCTGAAGGCCAGAGATGTCTCTTTTGATTAAAATACATTATTTGTTTGTTTTAAGAAATTTTAAAGTTTTACAAATAAAAAAAGAAAACTCGTTGCCTTTGCATATTTTCTCATAATAAAACTAATAGAATGGCCTGGAGCCCTGGTGGCATAGTGGTTAAGAGCTCTAACCAAAAGGTCAGCAGTTCAAATCCACCAGCCACTCCTTGGAAACCCTACGGACAGTTCTACTCTGTCCTATAGAGTCGCTATGAGTCGGAACCAACTCGAAGGCACCTAACAACAACAGAATGGGCTAATTTTATTTCTGGTAGCAGTGTTAATTTTAAATTGTTAGTTGCATTATTTGAGGGCAAGCCCATATAGTTCTTAAGAGAAGTAAAAGCCTATAGGTTATTGAGAAATTGACAAATTAGCAATTTGAATCAAATGGAAACCTAGTTGGATTTAATTCATTTTGGGGACTATCATGATGTTCCTGTTTTGATCTGATTTGAGGCTTTCAATTTCAATTCAAGTTGAACTGGTTCATTTGTGATTATTTGCAAAGTTGTCACAAAATGAATGTGTGAGTTCAGTTCAAGGTGCAGCAAACTGTTTTCAGTGTTTCTGGTTTGGAGTTCATGATTTAAAGGTTTAGTCCTAGTCCCTGCTATATACACACGTGTCTGCATGCATATACTACTACCAGTTGCTGTCAAGTCGATTCTGACTCATGGCAACCAACCCCATGTGTGTCAGAGTAGAACTGCGCTCCATACGGTTTTAAATTAACTGATTTTTTGGAAGTAGATCACCAGACCTTTCTTCCAAGGGCATCTGGATGAACTAAAACCTCCAGCCTTTTGGTTAGCAGCTGAGCGCTTAATCATTTGCAACACCTGGGACTCCACATGCAGACGCATGCATATATAAACCTCAAACAAATTAAGGTATAATTAGGCTTGAAGTAGCAGAGGGTGGACAACTAAAGAAAACTCAGTGAGTCTGTTTTCTGTTCCCAGTGGAGGGGAGAAGAGAATCTGAATAAATCCTGCTGCATTGCCAGCTCTGGCTCCTTAATGAAGGGCACCATTCCGATCCCATCCCATGGACACACACTAGCCCAGTCAAGTAGAAGGGAATGCCTGAGATATCCCTCTCCCTGAAGTAGATGTGACTTTAAGAACACAAACATGAACACAGTAGGGGTCACTTGGGTGGCTGCCTCACACCAGACAGGCATCATGGAAACTGAAAACAGCTAATCCATCCCTAAGTGACTGAAATCACTACAAAAGGGGCAGAAGTCCTCACCACAGCATCCTAACTGGCAACTAGAATGCATAGGACCACTCCTAGGCTAAACTGTGGGGTAAACCAAGAATGTCCTGCTGTTCCCAAATGCTGTAGTACTGTTCTTCTCCCCAGCAAGGGGGCGCCCCTTGCTTGTCCCCGGCCCATAATGCTCTCAACCTGCGCTCCAGCCAAACCAAACTTGTTGCGTGGATTCGACTCCAACTTATAGCGACCCTATAAGGCAGAGCAGAGCTGCCCCGTGGGGTTTCCAAGGAGCAGCTGATGAATTCGAACTGCCAACCTTTTGGTTTTTAGCAGCCGAGCTCTTAACCACTGTGCCACCAGGGCTCCAAGAGCTAGTAAAAACCTGTCTTTGATCCTCCTTTGGTCACAAAGTATAGACCAGTCATTTGGAACAGATCTCCCTCTTCTCCATACCCCCACTCAGTGTCTACTGAGCATCTTAGTAGCCAGGTTGTCTTATTCTCACTGCCATCCCCCACACGGTCTGATTCTTAAAGTGTTGATGCGGCTTCAACTCCAAGAGAAAAGTGGTCAAATCAACCCATTTGGGTAAAAACATTGATTCCTTCAAATTCTCTCCCAATGCACTAATAGTGGATTAAAGTGTATATATTAGTGTATAAGTATTAGTGTACAGGAAACCCTGATGGCATAGTGGTTAAGAGCTACCGCTGCTAACCAAAAGGTCGGCAGTTCAAATCCACCAGGTGCTCCTTGGAAACACTGTGGGGAAGTTCTGTTTTGTCCGTTAGGGTGTCTATGAGTCAGAATCAACTGGACGGCAACTGGTTTGGTTTGGGTTTTTTTTTTTTTTAATCAACGTATACCACCAACCATCTGTCAGTTTGTTGTACCGTGGTTGCTTGCACGTTGCTTTGATGCTGGAAGCTATGCCACTGGTATTTTAAATACCAGCAGGGTCACCTATGGTGGACAGGTTTCAGCAGAGCTTCCAAATTAAGGCAGACTAGGAAGAAAGGCCTGGCAATCTACTTTTGAAAATTAGCCAATGAAAACCTTATGGATTACAAGGTTTTCCTTGTGTCCAACTCACTTGCTTTGGATACCTCTGCAGGAGAGCTTAATTGCTAGAGGAGGACATCATATTTGGTGAAGCAGAGGGTCAGCGAGGGCAGGGGATTGACACAATAGCCACAACGATGGACTCGGACATGCCTGCAGTCGTGAGAATGACGTGAGACCTGGCAACATTTCGCTCTGTTGTACGTAGGGTTGTCATGAGTCAGAATCAACTCAGTGGCAGCTATCTATCTATCTATTGGTGTATATACCTTCCCAGAAAGTGAAGAGAAATTTGAAAGGTAGCTAATTGATGATAGCATGGGATTTCTCATGGGTAATGCTCTTCAAAGACCCAAAATTCCAAAAGATTATTTACTTTGTATATTTATTTCCACTTTCAGATTCAAGTGTGGAGCTATCTCAAGATCTTAATTTCATTTCCTGAATATTTATTATACTGGTAGAATTTTCCAAATTACAAAGAATTATAACTGCAACCCTTCTGACTGATGCCTTCCTTTGAGATTTACGACTCAGTTTACGTCACAAATTCTTTCCCTGCAGGGATTATGTGAGGAGACATGCTGGTCTGCTAGCCCTATGTTACTTTAAGTATACACACACACAAAAGGAACAAAAATAGCTGAAAGATGATTATGTTGATATGCTGAATAGAAGTAATAGCTCCACTTTTGTATGTCTAATTAGCCACAGCTGTTCAAGAATTGGTGCAAATGTCACACGGTTTTTATGTCGGCATTTCCTCTTCACAAAAATGCTATTTGATGGCATAAAACCAGAAAAGACTAATGGTCACAGCAGACAGCTTGTATATTAGACAAAGATCACTGTGTTTTAATCAACAGTGCTGTTAATTAATGAGAAAGCTACTAGAACATGAGCTGTTAGGCATTGTGAATTTGCACACACACACGCACACACACAAAAAAATCAATCAATCTTCACCTAAAACCACTTCGAGTAACTCAAATAATAATAATAACTGCAAGACTGGATATTAAATCTCAAGTGATACAGCAAAGCCATATATATCAATGAAATAGCATTACAGTTCTCTGGCATGACATGTGAAGATCCTTCCTCAATATCTAGAAAAGAGGGTTCATGCTAAATTAGTATTCTCGATAGAATCTAGGACTAGGTTTACCCCTGCCTCTTGGTTTCTTAATTTCTATATTCATTTGCTTAGTCTTTAAGAAGAATAAAAAAGACATTTTTACCTTAAATTTTTTAACTTTTTATCTATTTTACCAAAATTCTTTGCAGACAAGTGTGGAAACACAGTAAGTCTACCAAGACAGGTGGTAAAAATAATAAACATTTCCTTTGGTTCAGTGGAGGGCTGTCAAAGCCAAGTTTCTAGGGGAAGGACAGAACCATCATTAGTAACACCAGTAGGTTAGTAACATACTCTAAATACTATTCATTCTTATTTTCAATCACTTTAATAGCCATTTGAGTAAAAAGTGGGCATTTTATTTCAGTTAACACCAAGCCAGAGAAAATGAACTGATTTGTCCTGAGGTACAGTAGCAAAGGTACCAGAACTTGTCTCATTGCTGACCCAGCAAGGATCAGAAGAACCTTCCCTAGTCTAAATCATTTCAAATGAACATACCAGATTTTTGTGTTTGAAAACAAAATGAAGAGACCCCCATCCAAAGGGTGATTTAGAGAGAACCATCAACCAAAACACAGTGAGATCAGATCCAGCAACTGAACTTGAAAGGACCACGTTTCTTCTGATGAATCTACCCCATTAGCTAGAATCCTGGCAGTGACTTTTTTCGAAATTGAAATTTTTATTGACATAATCGTAGATTCACATGCAGTTGTAAGAAATAATACAGAGAAATCCCATGGACACTTTACCTAGTTTTCCCAAATGGTAACATTTTGCCACTAGAGTATAATATCACAACCAGCATAATAATATTGATACTATCCACAAATCTTGGAGCCCTGGTGGTGCAGTGGTTAAGAGCTATGGTAAGCTATGGCTGCTAACCAAAAGGTCAGCAGTTAGAATCCACCAGCCGCTCCTTGGAAACCCTATGAGACAGTTCTACTCCGTTCTATAGGGTCGCTACGAGTCAGAATCGACTTGACAGCAACGAGTGTTTTCTCGTTTTTGTTTTTATCCACGAATCTTATTCAGATTTCTTCAGTTTTACTTGGATATGCTTATGGATATCCAATTGCTCCACCATCATTTGTTGAAAAGGCTACTTTCTCTATTTACTTGCTTCTGCACTTTCATCAAAAACCAATTGAGTATATTCGTGTGGGTTTATTTCTCAGTTCTCCATTCAGATCATTGATCTATGTGTCTACCCCTCCACCTTATTGTCTTGATTTCTGGAGTTATATAGTGAGCCTTAGTGTCAGGCAGAGTGATTCCTCCCATTCTGTCAAGACTGTTTTAGCTATTTTAGAGCCTGTGGCTTTCCACATAAATTTTAGAAGAAGTTTGTTTATATCTACAAAAAAAGCCTTGCTGAAATTTTGACAGGAATTTCATTAAACCTACAGATCAGTTTAGGAAGAATTGACTTCGATACTATTTTGAGTCTTCTAATTCATGAACATGATATTTCTCTCCATTTATTTTTGGTCTTCTCTGATTTCTTTAACCAGCATTTTGTAATTTTCAGCATACAGATCTCATACAAGTTTTGCTAAGTGTATACATAAGTAATTTTCTTTGGAGTGATTGTAGTTGGTATTGTGTTTTTAATTTCAGTTTCTACATGTTCATTGCTGGTATTGAGAAATATGATTGATTTTTGAGTGTTGTCTTGTATCCTGCCACTTTGTTGAACTCACCTATTAGTTCTATGGAATTTTTTTGTAAATTCCTTGGGATTTTTCTCCATAGACAATCATGTCATCTGCAAATAGAGACAGTTTTATTTCTTCTTTCCAATTTATATCCTTTTATTTATTTTACTTGCCTTATTGCAGTGGCTAGAACTTCTAGTGCTATGTCTAATGTTGTTGTTGTTATTAGTGGCTATCCAGTTGATTCCAACTCATGGTGACCCCAAGTGTGCAGAGTAAAACTGCACTCCATATGGTTTTCAAGGCTGTGACCTTTTGGAAGCAGATCACCAGGCCTTACTTCCGAGGCACTGCTGGGTGGGTTTGAACTGCCAAACTTTCAGTTAGTAGTCCAGCACTTAACCCTGCACCACCTAGGGACTTGCCACTACGTCTAATAAAAATGGTGAAAGTAGACATCATGCCTTGTTCTTGCTCTTAGGGGAAAACCGTTTAGTCTTTTACCATTAAGTATGATGTTAGCTATAGACTTTTTGTAGATGCTTTTTATCAAATTGAGGCAATTTCTCCATATTCCTAACTTGCTGAGAGTTTTTGTCATGAATAGCTATTGGATTCTGTCGCATGCTTTTTCTTTGGCAATTCAAATGATTGTATGATTTTTCCTTCTTTAGCTAGTTGATACAGTAGGTTACACTGATTGATTTTTCAATGTTGACTCAGCCTTGCATCCCTGGAATAAATCCCACTTGATCATGGTGTATAATACTTTGTAGACATTGATGGATTCAGTTTGCTAATATTTTGTTGAGCATTTTTATATCTAAGTTCTTGAGAAACATTGGTTTGTAATTTTTTGTTTTGTACTGCTTTTGTTTGGTCTTGATAGCAGGGCAATATTAGTGTAATAATATGAGTCAAGAAGTGTTCTCTGGAAGGAACTGCAAAATTGGTGTTAATTCTTTAAAGTTTTGGTAGATTTCTCCAGTGGAATCATCTAGCCTGGAGATATCTTTTTGGGGAGCATTTTAATTACAAATTTAATTTCTTTCATATTATAGGGTGTTATGGATTGAATTGTGTCCCCTCCAAAAAATGTATGTCAACTTGGCTAGTCCATGATTCCCAGTATTGTGTGATTGTCCACCATTCTGTCATCTGATGTGATTCTCCCAAGTGTTGTAAATCCTATCCCTATAATGTCAATGAGGTGGGATTAGCGGCAATTATGTCAATAAGGCAGGACTCAATCTACAAGATTAGGTTGTGTTTTAAGTCAATCTCTTTTGAAATATAAAAAGAGAGAAAAAAGCAGAGAGAAATGAGAGACCTCATACCACCAAGAAACAACAGCCAGACAATAGCGCATCCTTTGGACCCGAGGTCCCTGCACTGAGAAGCTCCTCAACTGGGGAAGATTCATGACAAGAACCTTCCCCAAGAGCCAACAGAGAGAGAGAGAAAGGCTTCCCCTGGAGCTGACACCCTGAATTTAGACTTCTAGTCTCCTAGACTGTGAGAGAATAAATTTCTCTTTGCTAAAGCCATCCACTTGTGGTATTTCTGTTATAGCAGCACTAGATAAATCAGACATAGGGTTATTCAGATTATCTATTTCTTCTTGGTTGAGATTTGGTAGGTTTTTTTTTTTTTTTTGAGGAATTGGCTTATTTCTTCTAAATTGTCAAATTTATGGGTATAAAATTATTCAGTATTACCTTGTTATCTTTTTAATGTCTGCAGGATCTGTAGTGATATTCCATTTTTCATTTCTGATATTGGTGATTTTTGTCTTTTCTTTTTATTTTTGTCAACCTTGCTAGAGGCTTATCAGTTTTATTGATTTTTTTTTAAATAGCCATCTTTATGTTTCGTTGATTTTCTTTATTTTCCTATTTTTAATTTCATTGATTTGTGATTTTTTCTGAATTATTTCTTTCTTTCTGCTTTCTTTGAGTTTATTTTATTCTTCTTTATTCTAGTTTCTTGAGGTAGGAACTTCAGTTGTTGGCTTGATACCTTTCCTCATTTCTAATATAAGCATTTAGTGCTCCAAGTTTTCCTCTCAGCATTGCTCAAGCTGCATCCCACATATTTTGATATGTTTTATTTTCATTTTCATTCAGTTCTATGTATTTTTTATTCCCTTTAAGACTTCTTCTTTGGCCCATGAATTATTTACAGGTATGTTGTTTAGTTTCCATGTGTTTATAGATTAGCTTGTTATCTTTCTGTTAACTGGTTTCTGGTTTGATCCCATTGTGATTTCAGAACACACTCTGTATGATTTCATTCTCTTAAATTTGCTGAGTTTTGTTTGATAGCCCAGGATATGGTTTATCTTGGTGCATGTTACATGGACAGTTGAAAGCAGTCTGTATTCTGTTGTTGATCGATTGTGTCATCCAGATCATTCTAGCAGTTCTGTCAGTTGCTGAGAAGGAGGTGATGAAGTCTCCAACTGTAATTCCAGATTTGTCTGTTTCTCCTTTCAGCTCTATCAGTTTTTGCTCACATATTTTGAGGCTCTGTTATTTGGTACATACACATTTTGGATAATTATGTCTTCTTGGTAGATTGAGTCATTTATCATTATGTAATGTCCCTCTCTGTCTTGCATAATTTTCTTTGCTCTAAAGTTGACTTTATCAACCAATACTACACATAGCCAGTAAAGTAGCCAGTATACTTTATAGCCAATTCTGCTTTTTTTTCTTAAATTAATGTTTGCATGGTATATCTTTTTCTACCCCTGTACTTTTAAATTGAATGGCAAAGACTTTTTTATTCCACATTTACTCCCAGGTATTTTCTGAGAGTCTACTGTGTGCCAGACACTGGGGATATAGAGTGAAACAAGGCTGACATGTTTTCTTACCCTAAAGCCCATAAGGCCTATGAGGAATGTTTGCACATGCACTTGCCACGTAACAGACCATAATACATGTTTGCTGAATGTTTACATGAGGGTTTGTGAGAAAATTAGGGGCATCCACAGGAAATCCTGGACCCTGGGCACCTTTCTTAAAGGCCACATAAGAGTAAACTCAAAGCAGTAAAAAGGAAAATTGGAAAAAAGTTATATTTTTCCCCACCTGTTCTAAAGCCTGTCAAATTAAGGACACTTTCTCTTTTATAGCCCAATAGCACTTTGTTTTTTGGGATTTTTTGTCTTTTTTGTTTTGTTTTGTTTTTTTAATTGAAATAAGATATAAATTTCAGAAACTAAGACAAAATCTAGCCAAAATTTTTTCCCCACAACATAAATGCCAAGCCCAAGCCCTACAGAGACAACATCTCCATGGTCTGCGGTTCTGAACTTGAAGGGAACTCTCAACGATCATCTACCAAGTTCTCATCTCATTGCTGCTCACTCAGAGTTAGGAGTTTTTTTAGGTTATTTTTCACACCATCTAGAACCAAGCCCTAATAGGGAATACTAAGTGTTGTTGTTAGGTGCCATCGAGACTCATAGCAACCCCACATGCAATAGAATGAAACACTACCCAGTCTTGCGCCATCCTCATAATCATTGTTATGCTTGAGCCCATTGTTGCAGCCACTGTGTCAATCCATCTCGTTGAGGTTCTTCCTCTTGTTTGCTGACCCTGTACTTTACCAAGCATGGTGCCCTTCTTAGGGGACTGGTCTCTGCTGATAACATGTCCAAAGTACTTGAGACGAAGTCTTATCATCCTCCTAAGGAACATTCTGGCGATACTTCTTCCAAGACAGATTTGTTCATTCTTTTGGCAGTCCACGGTATAGTCAGTATTCCTCACCAATACCATAATTCAAAGGTGTCAATTCTTCTTTGGTCTTCCTTATTTATTCACGCATATGAGGCGATTGAAAACACCATGGCACAGGGAATAGTATTAGTCTAATAAGAAGAGGGGTATTCTGACCCTAGTATTACTTTCATGAAGGCATAAATGAATCCAATTATGACTTCCTGTTGCTTTATTAAGAAATGAATAAAACTTTTTTTCTAAACTATAAATATATAAAAAGACAACAAGCAATATTCCTGAACCAGGGGCCTTTAAGAAAAGAATCTGTAGATGTCATTTATGCTGCATAATGGTCATCCAAGCAGCCCTGATGGTGCAGTGGTTAAGTGCTCGGCTACTAACCATAAGATCGGAGGTCCAAATCCACCAGCTGCTTCATGGGAGAAAGATGTGGCAATCTGCTTCTGGAAAGATTACAGCCTTGACAACCCTATGGGACAGTTCTACTCTGTCATATAGAGTCTGTATGAGTCGGGTTCAACTTGACAGCAACGGGTTTGGTTTTTGGTTTTAATGGTCATCCATCAATTAGTGCCATCTGTTCCCATGAAAAGGGAAAATCATTATACGGAGGTGCCTGGGCACTCATGCCACATTTGGGATTTCCTTGGATATTCGTCCTGGCATGAACTCTCACCCCTGGAGAGCCAAACTTACTGGCGTAAGTAGGAGTTAGGGACATGCACCAAAAACTGGCGCTGCCATTAAACCTAGATTGGGGCACAGTCACAGTCAATGCCATCATGACAGGACTAAACATAAAGGCATATCGGGCCTCAGCATGCTTTGTATATGTGGAAAGATGTGTGGATTAAAAACAGGTGAGCTGGCCTTTCAGACATTTTAATGAATTAATAGAATCAACTACCTAAATATACTCTCAAGACCAAAACAAAACCGTCATATCAATAATGGTGTGTATTGGCCATAGTTTTGGTCGTCTGTGCATAAAGTCATCTTCAGAGATTTATCCCATAAAGAAAGTCATCTTCAGAGATTTATCCCATAAGTAACTTTAAGTCACTGTAAGTAAGCAATGACAATATTGGAGATTTGTTTCTCATCATGAAATAGGGCTAAATAAAACAAGGGTAGAATGACATATCTCTACTAGACATTTCAAAAGTGCAGTATATCATCACATGCTCTAACTAAAGAAACAGACATTTGCCAGAAACTTGCAACAAAAAGGCCGTTTTCTAAATTTGTTGACAGTTTTTATCTCGGGGCTTGGGGTGGGAGAGTGGAGAGTGGATTAAGACCTTTACTTTCTACACCCTCTATTTTGTGGCGTTTGACTGTTTTAGTAAAGACCACATATTGCTTTTGTAATTAAACAATTATAATAAAAATCACTTAATGGATATTGTCTTGCCTTATAAATGTTGAGCCAACCCTTCTTTAAAAACAGTTGAGGGAATTATTTTTAAAAGGAAAGCCAATTTTGATAAACTCAGTATCTGTCTCCAGGATGCTTTCCTCTTACAAATTCCATTTGGTTTTTCATTCTATGACTGACTGCTTAATGAACCACTTTAGCTGGCCTTTCCCCAGGGTTAACTCGCAACTCTTCCTAAATAATCTCAAAATCAATTTACTAGAGCAGGTGGTGTTTTCTAGGCAGCTCTTGCCAAAGGGCAGCATAATAATTAACAAGCTTCAGATCTGGAGAATTCAGGGTCTTATTTCTTGCAAGGAATACACAATTCTTGCACAATACAGGCAATCCCCAGGTTACAGACATCAGACCAGTAGTTATGATCCAGCCTCCATAAAGCCTATAATATTAAAATTTTAAGGTACGCATACAACATTTTGTAATAACAAACGGGCACTACTTTGTGACATACATCAAAACATTATTATTATTAATAATATCACTGTATTATCATGTTAAAGATGTTTTATTGTATCTGGAAGTGTTTCTTTAATGTTTTTATGCATAGAAAGGTAAACTATGTACTATATACTAAGATAAACATTTGACTACTTGGTGTCTAGATAGAACCATACCTACCTGTCCCGATTTACGTACAAATTCGACTTCAAGACAAATTTAGGAAAGGAACTCATTTGTAATCCGGGAACTTCCTGTAATGCTTTTGAAACATGCTGTTTCATAAGGAGATTTTGGCACCATAACAAAATAACTCAGTATACTTCTAAATAATTACATCTTCTTCTCTGAGAGTAACTCTTAAAGGTTTAGGGATTATGTCATTCCTTGCAGCAAAATGAAGCTCTGTTTTTTGTAAAACTTGCCATTCTATTTCAGGGCTGAGTCTTTCCCTTCAGGTATTTCACATGTAACCAGACAGCTAAAGTCAGCTACACCATATATGCCAGACAAGCTAGATCAATTATTTGGCCTGCTTCTGTAGTATTGAAACTGACTCCTAAATGTGCAATGTTAGAGGCTCGAAAAGGAATAGCATTCCACGATAGATATGCAGACAATGTGAGTTTCAGATGTTCTCCAGGTTTAGTTTGATTTGGAGAAAAGATGTTCTTCACTTAAGACATTAACAACTAGATGTTTTAAATGAAATGCCTAAATCTCCAGAAATATCCATAGAGTTTCTTGCTGTGGTTTACTCCATAATGCTTCTCTCTGACATGTTTTATTTGATATTTTAGGAGTTTGTGATGATTGTCGTCTTTGGTTTGGAGTTCATCATTCGAATCTGGTCTGCGGGTTGCTGTTGTCGGTATAGAGGATGGCAAGGAAGATTGAGGTTTGCCCGAAAGCCTTTCTGTGTTATAGGTGAGTTTCAAAGCTTGAGTATCAAAATCCCAGGGTAGGCCTAAATTTAAAGTAGCACATCTTTCTCATCTGTTTCGTGTATTGCAACGTTTGATTAATATTGAAAGTCAGCATTCCTTGAGTACTAACATGGGCCAAGCAGTCATGTTTTAAAGTGCTGACGCATTTAATCCTCATCACAACACTATGAGGTAAGTATTTTTATCATCCCCATTCTACAGATGAAGAAACTGAGTCAAAGAGCAGTGAAGTAAGCTGCTGAAGTTATACAGGTAGTAAGTGGCAGAGCTGGGGTTTGAACTCATGTGTTTTGGCTCGAGAGCACCAACTTTTATCAACTAAGTTACACTGAAATATATGGTTCTTCATTTTTACCCTGAATTAAGAAAGTGTTGATTACAATGAGTATAAAAATCCCTTTTTGCTCTATGATATGACACCAGGCTATACTCTTGATCAGCTGCAATGGATAGCAGTGCATTAGTTCTGGTAAAGTACATCAGTTAGAATGCTTCAAGAGTGATTACGAGTATGGTTTATTTTCTCCAGTGATAACTTTAGACCTGATTAAGTGTTCTGAACTCTGAAATATGAGTCCTCTCCACCTGCAACCCCCAAATAAAGAACACACCTCTATACTTCTCTAGCTGCTGTGATTTCAAAGGGACTCCATTCACCTGGCTAGCAGCTTGAAATGACACTTCTTAATGAAAATGCCATACAACATTCTGGAGTTAAGACCTGGCATCACTCAGTAATATATTTAAAAGTATATTATAAAATTGAAAACCCCCGTATATAAGCTATTAGTATTATTATTAGTCGGCCTAGTTTGATCCTCTTGGTCTTTTTCATTCTTAGCTCTTAGGCATCAATACAAACCCAAACACTGAAAGTTCTTGGTGAAAGCTTCCTTATTTCAACTATTTCCAAGCTGGAATAGAGAGTTTAATAATTTACAAGGTAGTTTAGATTATCTTCTTAATCTACAACAGGTTTTCCATTTTGTTTTAAGAGTCAGAAAATGTCGAGTAAACCTTTTATTTCCTCCTTTTCCCCTGTTTCCTATGGTGGAGGAAGAGTGCGTTAAGGAGGACTTGCAGAAAGTGTCTCCCCAGGCTTGGACACTGTCAAAAAGAGTCCTTTATTCCATCCTTTCTGTGTAGGCAGAATGCTGCCCTGGGGATGGAACAACTGGTGGTCTCTGTAGACATTCTCTGCCACCGAAGTAGTTCCGCCGTGTGCATACTTAAAAAGAGTCGCCATGTATTCAGCAAAAATTTAAGGAAATTTGTCTGTGAGTGAGGCACTGAAGTTACAGGAGTGAATCAAGAGAAATATCTAAGTTAATTCAATCTTAAAATATCACGTTTGGCCTTCATTAATGCAATCTATTTTTCTAGCCGCCTCTCTTCTCCAAGAATAGACCTTATTTCTTTTTGGAAGTTGTTATGCTAACGTATGGAGGAATATAGGTGCTAAATTCCCAGCCTTGCAAGCCCATCAAGCCCCAAGGCATATTAACGAACGTATCTGATTTTACACCCTGGAGTTTCTTTCTCTTTCTGAATTCCTTGCTCATGCACCATTATGGACTGCAGCCTGATGTGACGCTACCGCACAATAAGTACTTTCTGTCCCTTAGAGGCGTAACCAAAACAATTCACAAGGCAGATGGTTGGCCAGGATTCACTCAACTTCTACAGGATAAGGTCGGTTCATGGAGGACTACAGGAATGTTCCATTCCAGATTTTAAAACCAATTAAAAATTGGTTTTGTTCCAATTCCAGAGGCAATGCCAACATAGTTCTGGCCTCCAAGCTATAAAGAAAGTTTCCCAGATGCCTGCTGCCTTTTGATAGCTGTTTTCAGCCATGGATACATCAGCAGATCTTAGTCCTTTAATCTTTCTCTTACTGTCTCAAGTCCTTGCAGGTCTTCATAATAACATCTGATTCTAACAGTGATGTTATGTTTTCTGTAATCTCACTTGCCTTAGACCCATCAATAGTGACCTTACAAATTCCATATGACATGGTTCATAACTGCAGTTTCGTTAACTCTTCAGGCCTTTGCTTCATTTGGATATTTTACCTCCAATAGATTAATTGCTTTGGAAGAAAATTTCATAGATAAATAATGAATCCTCATTAAAACAAAGACAAGATTTATACTTATGTTTATGATAACCATACTTTTTTTTTTTTGAGGGGGGGCTTTTGTTGAATGCACACGTAACAGTTTGATCCATGGTTCGAATACGGCTCTTCAGTATGAGTTCAATAAAATTTAACCTACACAGAAGAACCAAATACCAGCTACCAGAAGGTAACAGGTTTCACCAGATGACTACTGAAACCCTTTCTAGGCCTGTTTAATAGGTCCATAAAAATGATTGATGTCATAGGTAAAATGATAAAGTAAAATGTAGAGTGAACCTTGTAGTTTCCTTGTTCAACCTAATGTACTGTGGCGAAATGAAAAAAGAAATAGCATCTCCCTCATCTGTTCATCTCTCAACTGTTCTGAGTCGGAGTTTGGAAATGTTGCTAAGACCTCTCAAGGTTCTATGCATTTATAAGATTTGATTCCTCTAAACATGTCAAATACACATCCAAATGGTTTTAGACGTTTTGAGCATTCAAAATAACATAGAAAGAGTTGTGGTAGCTTGGCTATGCCTTCAACATGGGAAATGCATTCTGTAAGCACACCAATGATATTCTTTCCACTTGGAAACAGATTCATGCTGCTACCATGTTAGCTACTGAGTCTTGTATAGTATTAAGCCCTATAGACTAACTCGTAGTATTGGTACACAATTTGATAGAGGCTTAAGGGCTAATTCCCAAAGACTTCGGCACTTTCCCCTCATAAACTGCCCACCCTCTTTACCCCCGCCCTCTAGCCATGGCCAAGAGTATTTCCAAAACTTGTTAATTTAAGAAACCATAAAATCATTGTATAGTTGCGTTTAGAAAACTTTTTAAACAATGTAACCTAAAAGAAGAATGAATCTATTTAATTTTTTTATTAGCTTGGTTTTGACAGTTTGTTTTACCCCTTTCAAGACTGGTGGTATATATAGCTACCACTTACTTATTGTATCTCTGGGTTTGTTGGGAAGCTGTTGTCCCACTGAGAGTACGTGCTGCCAGCAAGAAGACCCTATAGAACAGTTTGAAAATGGAAAAAACAGGCCTGTGCTGCAAATTACTGTTTTTACAGGGTATTGTATGAGGTAGTGCTGAACCACTGAATTTTTGGTAGGAAAAACAAGAATTTTGATTTTTTTTTGGGGGGGGGGCACTCAATAAATATATTTTTATTTATTTGATTTTATTGTGATTTAGGTGAAAGCATACAGCTCAGGTTGGTTTCTCATTCAAAAATTTATACACATATTGTTTTGTAACATTGGTTGCAATCCCCACAATGTGACAGTACCCTCCCCTTCCCCTTTCCACCCTGGGTTCCCAGTGTCCATTCGTCCAGTTTTCCTGTCCCTTCCTGCCTTCTCATCTTGCTTTTGGACAGGAGCTGCCCATTTGGTCTCGTGTGTATATATATATATACATTTTTTTATTGTGCTTTAAGTGAAAGTTTACAGTTCAAGTCTGTTTCTCATACAAAAGTTTATACACACATTGCTATGTGACCTTAGCTGCTCTCCCTATAATGTGACAGCACATTTCTCCTTTCCACCCTAGATATCCCATGTCCATTCAACCAGCTCCCGTCGCTTTTTGTCTTTTCATCTCACCCGCGGACAGTAGCTGCCCATTTAGTCTCATGTGTCTACTTGAGCTAAGAAGCACTCTCTTCACGAGTATCATTTTATGTCCTGTAGTCCAGACTAATCTTTATCTGAAGAGTTGGCTTCAGGAATGGTTTCAGTTCTGAGCTAACAGAGAGTCCGGGAGGGCCATGTCTTCTGGGGTCACCCCAGTCTCAGTCAGATATTTAAGTCTAGTCGTTCTCCTAGAATTTGATTTGTACACCTACTTTTCTCCTGTTCTGACAGAGACTCTCTGTTGTGTTCCCTGTCAGGGTGGTCATTGGTGTTAGCCGGCCACCATCTAATTCTTCTGGTCTCAGGCTGATAGAGTCTCTGGTTTACGTGGCCCTTTCTGTCTCTTGGGGTAATATTTTCCTTGTGTCTTTGGTGTTCTTCATTCTTCTTTGCTCCAGGTGGATTGGGACCAATTGATGTATCTTAGATGGCTGCTCACTAGATTTTAAGACCCCGGATGCCACTCATCGAAGTGGGATGAAGAACATTTCTGAATAAACTTTGTTGTGCCAATTGACCTAGTTGTCCCCTGAAACCATGGTCCCCAGACCCTCGCCCCTGCTACTCTGTCCTTCGAAGTGTTTGGCTGTATTGAGGAAACTTCTTAGCTTTTGGTTTAGTCCAGTTGTGCTGACTTCCCCGGTAGTGTGTGTTGTCCTTCCCTTCACCTAAGATAATTCTTATCTGCTATCTAGTTTGTGAATACCCCACTCCCTCCCTCCCCACCCTCATAACCATCAAAGAATGTTTCTTCTCTGTTTAAACCATTTCTTGAGTTCTTATCATACGATATTTGCACTTTTGCGACTGCCTAATTTCACTCAGCCTAATGCCTTCCAGATTCATCCATGTTATGAGTTGTTTCACAGATTCATCATTGTTCTTTATCGTTGCATAGTATTCCATTGTGTGAATATACCATAATTTGTTTATCCATTCATCCGTTGATGGACACATAAGTTGTTTCCATCTTTTTGCTATTGTGAACAATGCTGCAATGAACATGGGTGTGCATATGTCTATTCATGTGATGGCTCTTATTTCTCTAGGATATATTTCAAAGAGTGGGATTGCTGGATCTTATGGAACTTCTATTTCTAGCTTTTTTAAGGAAGCACAAAATCGATTTCCAAAGTGGTTGTACCATTTTACATTCCCACCAGCAGTGTATAAGTGTTCCAGTCTCTCCTCAGCCTCTCCAACATTTATTATTTTGTGTTTTTTGGATTAATGCTAGCCTTTTGGGGTGAGATGGTATCTCATTGTAGTTTTCATTTCCATTTCTCTAATGGCTAATGATCGTGAGCATTTCCTCATGTGTCTATCAGCCGCCTGAATGTCTTCTTTGGTGAAGTGTTTATTCATATTCTTTGCCCATTTTTCCATCAGGTTGTTTGTTTTCTTGTTGCTGAGGTTTTGCAGTATCTTCTAGGTTTTAGAGATTAAACACTGGTCGGATTTATCGTAACCAGAACTTTTTTCTCAGTCTGTAGGTTGTCTTTTTACTCTTTTGGTGAAGTCTTTTGATGAGCATAAGTGTTGGAGTTTTAGTTTCTCTTCTGGTGTTTGTGCATTGTTACTTATGGTTTGTATTCTGTTTATGCCATGTATTAGGGCTTTAGTGTTGTTTCCTATTTTTTCTTCCATGATCTTTATCGTTTTCAATTTTATGTGTAGGTGTATGTCCATATTGAGTTATTTTTTTGCATGGTGTGAGGTATGGGTCTTGTTTCAGTGTTTTGCAGATGGATACTTATGCTAGCACCATTTATTAAGGAGACTGTCTTTTGTCCAATTAATGGACTTTGGGCCTTTGTCAAATGTCAGCTGCTGAAAGGTGGATGAGTTACATCTGGATTCTCCATTCTGTTCCACTGGTCTATGTATCTGTTGTTGTACCAGTACCAGGCTGTTTTGACTACCGTGTGGTATAATAGGTTCTAAAATGAGGAAGTGTGAGGCCTCCCACTTTGTTCTTCTTCTTCAGTAATGCTTTACTTATCCAGGGCCTCTTCCCTTTCCAAATGAAGTTGGTGATTTGTTTCTCCATCTCATTAAAATTGTCATGGGAATTTGGATCGGGATTGCATTGTATCTGTAGATTGCTTTGGGTAGAATTGACATTTACACAATGTTGAGTCTTCCTATCCATGAGCAAGGTATGTTTTTTCACTTATGTATGTCTCTTTTGGTTTCTGGTAGTAGTGTCTTGTAGTTTTCTTTGTATAGGTCTTTTACGTCTCTGGTTAGATTTATTCCTAAGTATTTTATTTTCTTGGGGGCTATTGTAAATGGTATTGATCTGGTGATTTCCTCCTCAGAGTTCTCTTTGTTAGTGTACAGGAATCCAACTGATTTTTGTATGTTTATCTTGTATCCTGAAACCTTGCTGAAATCTTCTATTAGTTCCAGTAGTTTTCTTGTGGATTCTTTGGGGTTTTCTGTGTATAAGATTATATCATCTGCAAATAGAGATACTTTGACTTCTTCCTTACCAATTTGGATGCCCTTTATTTCTTTTTCTAGCCTAATTGCTCTGGCTAGGACCTCCAGCACCATGCTGAATAAGGATGGTGATAATGGACATCCTTGTCTTGTTCCCATTCTCATGGGGAATGCTTTTAGACTCTCCATTTAGAATGTTGTTGGCTGTTGGCTTTGTATAAATGTCCTTAATTATACTGAGGAATTTCCCTTCTATTCCTATTTTGCTGAGAGTTTTTATCACGAATGGGTGTTGGACTTTGTCAAATGCCCTTTTTGCATCAATTGATAAGATCATGTGCTACTTGTCTTTTGTTTTATTTATGTGATAGATTACATTAATTGTTTTTCTAATGTTGAACCATCCCTGCATACCTGGTATGAATCCCACTTGGTCGTGGTGAATTATTTTTTTGATGTGTTGTTGAATTCTATTGGCTAGAATTTTGTTGAAGATTTTCATGTTTACTTTCATAAGGGATATTTATCTGTCATTTTCTTTTTTTATGGTGTCTTTACCTGGTTTTGGCATCAGGGTTATGCTGGCTTCATAGAATGAGTTTGGGAGTATTCCATCCTTTTCTATGCTCTGAATACCTTTTGTACTGGTGGTGTTCACTCTTCTCTGAAAGTTTGGTAGAATTCTCCAGTAAAACCATCAGGGCCAGGACTTTATTTTTTGTTGGGAGTTTTTTAATTACCTTTTCAGTCTCTTCTTTTATTATAGGTTTGTTTAGTAGTTCTACCTATGTTTATGTTAGTTTAGGTGGGTAGTGAGTTTCTAGAAATTTGTCCATTTCCTCTATGTTTTCAAATTTGTTAGAGTACAATTTTTCATAGCATTCTGTTATGATTCTTTTAATTTCAGTTGGGTCTGTTGTGATATCGCCCATTTCTTATTCAGGTCGTTTGCTTCCTCTCCTGTTTTTTGTTGATCTTTTCAAAGAACCAGCTTTTGGTCTTGTTAATTCTTTCAACTGTTTTTCTATTCTCTGTATCATTAAATTCTGCTCTAATTTTTATTATTTCCTTTCTTCTCATGCCAGAGGACTTCTTTTGATGCTTTCTTTCTATTTGTTCGAGTTGTAGGGTTAATGTTTTAATTTTGACCCTTTCTTCTTTTTGGATGTGTGCATTCATTGCTATAAATTGACCTCTGAGCACTGCTTTTGCTGTGTCCCAAAGCTTCTGGTAGGATGGTTTTCATTCTCATTTGACTCTGTGAATTTCTTTATTCCATCCTTAATTTCTTCAGTAACCAGTAGTTTTTGAGCAAGGTGTTGTTCAGTTTCCATGTGTTTGATTTTTTTTCCTTGCTTTTTCTGTTATTGATTTCCACTTTTATGGCTTTACGGTCAGAAAAGTTGCTTTGTAATATTTCAGTGCTTTGGATTCTGTCAAGGCTTGCTTTATGGCCTAATATGTGGTCTATTCCGGAGAATATTCCTTGTTCATTAGAAAAGAAAGTGTACTTGGCTGCTGTTGGGTGGAGTGTTCTATATATATGTCTATGAGGTGAAGTTAGTTGATTCTGGCATTTAAATCTTCTGTGTCTTTTTACTGAGCCTCTTTCTGAATGCTCTGTCCTTCACCAAAAGTGGTGTGTTGAAGGCTCCAACTATTATTGTGGAGCTGTCTATCTCTCTTTTCAATGCTGTTAGAGTTCTTTTTTTGTATTTTGGAGTCCTGTCATTGTGTGCATAAATATTTATTATGGTTATGTCCTCCTGGTGTATTGACCCTTTAATCATTATATATATAGTGTCCTTCCTTATCCTTTGTGGTGGAATTTACTTTAAAGTCTATTTTGTCAGAGATTAATATTGCCACTCCTTCTCTTTTTTGATTGTTGTTTGCATGATATGTTTTTTTCCATCCTTTGAGTTTTAGTTTGTCTGTGTCTTTAAGTCTAAGGCGTGTCTCTTGTAGGCAGCATATAGATGGATCGTGTTTTTTTACCCATTCTGCCACACTCTCTGTCTTTTTATTGGTGCATTAGTCCATTTACATCCAGCATAACTATGGATAGATATGCATTTAGTGCTGTCATTTTGATGTCTTTTTGTGTGTGTTGTTGACAGTTTCTTTGTTCCACTTAATTTTCTGTGCTGATTCGTTTTTGTTTATGTATTTTCTTTTGATCTTTTTCATTGTTGTTGATTTTGTATTTGCTGAGTCTGTATGTTTTTCTTGTTTTTTATTTTAATGTGTAGGATTGTTAGTTTCCTTTGTGGTTACCTTAATATTTACCCCTATTTTTCTAAGTTTAAGCCAATCTTTTATTTCTTTATATTGCCTTGACTTCCT
>NW_004444019.1:11533500-11560724 GCF_000243295.1 Trichechus manatus latirostris
CTAGTTCTGAAATTTTATTGTTAATCTTCTGGATTTCTGATTGCTGTCTCTCTATGGATTCTTGCAGCCTGTTAAATTTGTCATTGTACTCTTCTCTAATCTTCTTAAGTTCCTCTATTGCTTTGTCTGCATATTCCTTGGCCTGTTCTGCCTTTTGCAAGATCTCCATCCTGATATCTTGAAGAGTTCTGTATATTAATTTTCTGTATTCTACCGCCAGTAATTCCAAGAAGTTCTCTTCCTCCAGAAGATTTCTTAATTCTTTGTTTTAGGAGCTTGTTGAAGTCATCATGGTCTGCCATTTTATGTGATTTGATATTGACTGTTGTCTCCAGGTTATTATATTTATTATCATCAATAAGTTATTATATTTATTTTATGTTTGCTTACTGTATCCTAGCTTCTTGTTTTGTTATGTTTTGATATGCCCAAATAGGCTGCTCCTGTGAGCTAGTTTGATTATTGGCGCCTTTGAAGGTCTAACGTCCTGTCACCAGGTGGTTAGATCTGTTACTAGGTTTGTGAGCCCAGGAGTCTGTTTACTTTTCTTATATAGATTCAGCTCAGGTGTCTAGATAGTTGGTCACCAAGTGTGTGGTGCAGGCTCTCACCTGCAGTCCTAGACAGGCAAGGGTGATTGGAGTAGGCACAGGTATCTGGCTGCAGTAGGGAGTCACGCACTGAGAAAGGCAGGGGGCTGATGGCTGCCCCTGAGTGTCTGGGAGCAAAGTGTGTCCTTGTTCCCTAGAGTGCGTAGGTAGATGGGTTTTACAGCCTGACTATGGGCACCCAGTGCTGTTGGCTGTAAGGACTGGGAGGCATCACTTATTCTTGGACCCCTGTCACAGGAGGCTAGGTGGCATGGGTGGAGCCACCAGTCCTCAGGCCCCTGATGTAAGTAGGTGAGGACCCTGCTTAATGAGCAGAGCGATATCAAATGTCCTGAACCTGCCACTCCACCATATAGCTGATACAGTGAAGTCAGGCTTCAGGTATATACCCTGTTGTACTATGCTAATGAGGGCCTATGCTGTTGAAGTGGGTCCACACAAGTCTCTGCAGGGGTGAAAGGCATTCAAAGTCCCTGGACCCCTTATGCCTGTGTGTAGGCAAAGGATTTGTGCTTGCTCTGAGTTCCTGGCTTAGGGGAGCTGGCAGATTATTTTTTCCTGTTTGTTAATTTGTTCCCTCTCCAAGGCCAGGAGAATGGTTCAGGACGCATGATGGGTCCTACTTCTGGCCCAGGGGACATGACAATTGTTGAAGCCAGCCTGGGACCTGGTGCACAGTGAGGAGGGATCAGGTAAATGGGAGAGAGGTTCTTCCCAAATGGGGTGTTTTTTGACCCGCTTGGTAGGGTAAATGCATGTGTTTATGTTTTGCCGACTGAGTGCTGCTTTTCACTGGCTCTGGAGGCCTGAGCAGACTCTCCACTGCTCGATCTCTCTTGACGTGCCACTGCCCACCTCATTGCACGTGCCAGCCGATCCAGCCTTCAGGGCACCAGCTCCCACTAGGTCAGGTCTGGCAACTCCTCGCTGCTTCTTAATCATCTCTCCCTCCCCCTGCCACTCAGTCCAATTCGTCTACTGTGCCTTTGATGTTCAGAGCTCCTAGATGTCATATATAATTGATTCACTTGTTTTTTTTTTGTGTCTTTGTTGTGAGATGGACCACTAGAAGCATCTGACTACTTAACTTTTTTATTTGGTATACATATGTACCTCTGGACTCTAAGGGTAAAATTTGTTGTGTTCACATATGTACTTCTGGACTCTGAGGGTACAATTTGTGCAATGAGACATAAAACAAAAACCATATTACCTACCAAAAATTCACACACACTCAATGATTACTGAAAATGCATAGTATCAACAAAAAATTAAAAGGAAAAAAATAATTGGGTCACAAAAAGGTTAAAATTGGTAAAAATTATTTTGAATTAGAAAATCTCTTCCTTATACGTATGTGTTCAATTTCCATCTCTCCTCTAAGACTGTGTGGTAATAAGATTCCTACGGCTGTGGGCAATGATCGTTGTATTACCAATTTGGAGAGTCAAGACTATCTTGGGATGACTATCGAGCTGCCTTTCATGTCCCTGGACTGGCTACCTTGCTGCACCACCAGTGCTTTATGGTTTCTCTACATTCCAACACAAATCACTCACCCAAAGGCATCAGTGTTGAGAATGTGTGAAAGAACCTCAAAGACTGATTTCATAGTCATTCCTTTTTCTAGCTCTCATTAATGATCTATCTGAAAATTACAAATAGTACAAAAGCCTGATGTGTCCAGAAGCCAACAAATTGCTTCAAACAAGGGCTTTTTTGGATTCCTTGGTAACTCCTTCTAAGGACAGTTGTTAACAGGCCCATATTTTTCAGTCTTGCAGTGCATCTCAGGGAAGCAGAAAGTACTGGCCTGATACTAATACTGGATCTGTATTTGGTGCTAAATATAAGTTGATTTCTTATCGCTATTTTAAGTTTTGTTACAGTGTAAAATTTCCACAGGAGAAATAGAGAAGCAAACCACAGCACAGATATTTCCCCCACTAATCGCATATATACACCTTTGACATGAGCTAGCAGTCCCTCAGGAAAATACCTACAAATACATTTTTTTAATGAGAGAAAATATAGCTAGCTTCTTACTTACTAAAACAAAATTGAAGCCGTTATTAAAATCAACCACATGGATGAGGCAACACTAATAGAACTGTGAGTTCACCTTATGAAAAGGCAATTTAAGCTGCTAATGTGTTCTAAGATTAGATCAGGGACTACCAGAACTGCCACTGGTTTCTGATCTGAAGACATAAGCCATCATTTGTCTGCTTCTTTGCCTTCTTTATCTTTTGTTCTATAAAACATGCTCTTGAATTGCATCATTTTCTATACCTTGTAGTCTCTTCTCCTCTTTAGTAGGAATTATATTCTCTCAGGTTATTTCCTGTCAGCCATGTCATCTTCTGCTGATTCTCTTTACTTCTAAGTGTCCAAACTCCTTCAGCACACATAGACTCTTTAACTGGATCATCTGAGGTTAACTAAACCCCTTTAGGTTGATTGATCACCAAACATTAAAGCTATTTAAATCCCTTTAGCTTAAATGATTAAAACCTGTTATATGCTACACACGGCTCTAAGAACTTTAAAAACATTGTCTTATTTTCCTACATAAGTACTATACCATTCCATTTTAAGAAACTTGCCCAAAGTTAGGAAGATAGTAAATGAAAGAACTAGGATTCACTGCTAGGTGATTTCACTCCACCTGACTGTGAGAAAATTGCCCTTACTGTTTATTGTTGTTGTTGTTGTTATGTGCCATCAAATTGGTTCTGACTCATAGCGACCCTGTGTACAACAGAACAAAACACTGCCCGGTCCTGCGCCATCAAAATAGTCGTTGTTATGCTTGAGCCCATTGTTGCAGCCACTGTGTCAATCCATCTCTTTGAGGGTCTTCCTCTTTTTCGCTGACCCTCTACTTTACCAAGCATGATGTCCTTCTCCAGGGACTGATCCCTCCTGATAATATGTCCAAAGTATGCGAGACATATTGTTTATTAGTATTTTAAAATTCAATTAAATTGAACCTGTCCATTGTAATCAACTTACAAAGAACGTAATACTTTTATTTTCATCATTAGTAATTCATAGTCTTTGAAGGAGAAACCAGACTTTGCAGAATGACATTAATTGCAGAATAAAACTTAATTACATCAGCTGAACCAGATTACTTTTTGCTGCTTTCTCACCTGAAAAGGAAACTGGGGTCTCAAACAGACTTACTGGCCTTATTTAAAATTGACAAGTAAGTATACACTCTTGAGCAATATTATCATGAGGTTCCCTGGGTATTTCCCAACCGGAAACATCTTCAGGCTAAGTGATATTATCCATGTGACTGCCTTAGAATGTTTGTTAACATTAATAGACCATTAGGAGACCTATTCAGATAATTGTTGGACTGATGCACAAACTTGAACTCACGAAATAGCTTGATTAGCTGATGTGACTTGACTACATAGAGAATGTCCTTAGAGATAAATGAGTAACAAAAGATTATTCTCACTCCTTCTATAAACTTCAGTGGGGCACTATGATGGAATATATTAATATTCTGTACTATCATGTGTTATGGAAGAAAATTTCTTCACAAACAGAGCATTTCTTATGTGCCAAGTACAATCTGGGTGCAAAGGATACAAAGATGAATAAAACATGGTCCCTGCTTTTAAAAGTGTATAGCTGGAAGAGGCAGCTTCCAGATACAAGCCTCCTAGCAGAGACTAAGAAGTAAACTATAAAACATCATCAAAACAGTGTGGTAATTGCTATAATAGAGGTATATTTGGGAAGATTGAGGAGGGCTTCCCAGAGGACATGCCACTTGAGCTTCCCTGAATGAGAATGAGGAGGAATTAGTCAATGAGAGAGACAGTGGAAAGATGAGGAGAGGCAGGATATACCAGACAGAGAGGACAGTATGTGGAGATGCTTAAAGATGAGAGAAGGCATGATGTATTAAGTGCAAATTTTGAGGGCATCTGGAGGAGAATGCTAAGAATTGAAGTTCTGACATCAGACAGAGGTCAGACCATGAGAGGTATTGCAGGTCATTCTCAGGAGATTGGATTCTAACCAGCAAGATACAATAAGACACTGAACAATTTAATCTGGAGAGTGGTATTGTTATGGATTAAATTAAGTCCTCAGAAATATATGTTGAAGTCCTAACTCCTAGATACCTGTGAAAATGACCTTGTTTAGAATTAGGGTCCTTGAAGTGTTATTAGTTAAATTAAGATGAGATCATATTGGGGTAGATTGGGTCCTAATCCCATCTTAGTGGTCTCCTTATAAAAGAGAAGAAAGACAAAGAGACAGAGGGGAAATGGCCATGTGAAAACAGAGTTAATGCTGCAGCTGCCAACCAAGGAATGCCTGTGGCTACCAAAAGCTGAATGAGATGAGGAAAGATCTTCCCTGAGAGCCTTCAGGGAGAGCATGACCCTGCCAGTGCCCTAAATTCACATTCCTAGCCTCCAGAACTGGGAGGCAGTACATTTTTGTTGTTTAAAGCAATGCAATTTGTGGTACTTTTTTACAGCAGTCCTGGGAAATTAATAAAGGTACATTTAGGTTTGTCTTTTACAGAGGCGCACTCTCACACCAATGTAAATATTGGCTTACAGAAGGACAAAGCTGTAAGGAGAAACACTAATTATGGTGATACAGAGCAAAGGTGATGAAGGTAGAAGTAGTCATGGAAAGAAGGCTACAGAATTTCATAACTGAATGGATAAGGCAGAGGAGTGAACGATCACCCCCATGTTTTGAGCTTAGTTTTCCACCAAACATATGTACAGGGTCCACTGTATGCAAGCATGGTTCCGAATGCCAAGGAAGCTCTGTTGTACCAAATGGACAAGGTCCTCCTTCTCATAAAGCTAACATTCCAATGGGCAGAGGAAGACAATACACAAACATTAAAAAATAAGAATAATAATAATTTCAGCTAGAGATGAGTACAATGAAGGAAATCAAACAGAAAGGGTAGGGCGACCTTAGATTGAGTAGTCAGGGTCTTTTGAAGGAGTGAACCCTCAGGTTGATCTGACTATTAAAAAGGAGATGACTATGAGAAGCCTTAGGCACAGATCTTTCCAGGCCAGGGAAATGGTAATTGCAAAGATTCTTGAGACCCAATGAACTTGGCTTGTACAAGGAAGAGACATAAAAGGTCATTGTGGCTGGAGTTCAAAGAGCAGTGGGAGAGTAGTAGGAGGCAGAGGGGGAGACAGGCAGAGGTCACACCCCGAGAGCCAGGTAGGCCATGTGAGGGCATGTATAATTTACCCTGATACAAGACAGCTTCCAGAGATGGGCCACGAGGCAGAAGTCCAATGGATTGCTGGCAGGCCTAACACGGACTACGTAGTTTCAAAAAAGCAAAATTTTGATCAGATGACAAAAAGCATGACTATACACAGCCATACTTTGTATGTTTTAATCATCTATGCCCTTTGAGCTTCATATCAGCGATATATAAATTAGTACCCATTCAAAAAAATCTAAAATCAGTCCCTCTGATTTTTCTACATATCTGTATTTCTCCCCTTATAAACATGAAGTTTCAAGATTAAAAAGAAAATTTGTTATTTTCTATGAGCAACTGTAATTAAGAAAATGCAATAAAAACTCTCTCACAGCTCCATTGGTAACTATCACCAATAAGCAATTCCCAAGAGCCTTCTTACCAAAGTACTCTGCTTCATACTCTTAGTAATGATGATTGCAATGCAGATTTATTTCCTTAAAGATTATTTATTTCCTTTGAGAAATTGTCCCTTTTTGCCTTGAGGTGTTATCTGAAGACTGATGATCAATACGAAGCATTAAACTGTCACCATGGGGTAAATTTTCAGAGTGGTACTTGGAGCTTGCCAGTATGAGTCCCATTAACTCCCATGGAAGTCCTGCAGTTAATATTGCACGTGGCTTTGGAAATGTTCTGCAGCATGTCGTTAATAAATATCACAGAGCGACTCAGTGCACAACTAATTTCAGTATTTAAGAACATGGATAATGTGCTGTGCAGTAGGAAGCTTTTAAAATTAGATTTTAAAGCTTCATTCCTGTTAAGAGTCACAACAACAATATGAATACATCTTTAATTCTTGAAAGAGCACCTTTCTATAAAGGCAATGGGAGCTCAACTGGAATACAGAGCTCATAAAACAGCATTATGTCCTTCTGAGACATTCTTTATCTCACTCTATAGATGGAAAAATTGAGGCACCATGAAGTGGGGTGCTTTGTTCTTGGCCCGTAAGTCAGCAGTGAAGCTAGGAATAAAATACCACCCTCCCAATAGCTCATTGCTCTGAAGCACTGCCTCTTGTTAAAGTCAAATTTAATTACAGTATAATCCGTTTAATCTACACACGGAAGAATAATGAGGGAGGCAGGAAAAACTGAATTTATTAACAGGTTGGTGGGAGACCATGTTATGTAGATTAGCAACTTTCTTCTCAGGATTCAGATTTTCGGCATGTTCTAGATGGTGCCTGATGCCGTGATAGAGATTATCCTAATTCTGTAGACCACAATTAGCAAAGTACTACTTTATTCTCCTCACTTTGAAACATAAGGAAAATTTCCATTTGAAAAAGCTACAGAACCATCTTTTTTGCTCAAGAATAAAATTTAATGATTTAAAAAAAAAACCACTATGAATGAAAAGAGTACACACTTCCCCTCTGAACTCCTTCTGAGTTGAAAGAATTAAATAATCATTTTGAGTTAAATATTCAGGTCACAGCCCTCTTTGAAACAGATGATTAATGTGCCTTTTGTCTTATTTTTTGGCTTTTAATTCCTTTCCCACTTATTCACAGTGACTGTGTACATACTATTCCATCCATTGTCTATATAAATTAGAGAAGGAACAAGAATTTAAGAGTTCTATTTATATAAATAGGAATTCCTGGGTGGGGCAAGCAGTTAACAGATTTGGCTGCTAATCAAAAGGTTGGTGGTTCAAGGTGCCTCAGAAGGAAGGTCTGGCAATCTACTTCTGAAAAACCAGCCATTGAAAATCCTATGGAGCATAGTTCTACTCTGACACACTTGGGGTCACCATGAGTCAGAGTTAACTTGACGGCAACTTGTTTTATTTAGATAAGTAAATTTTCTTTGAAGTTGAGAATAACAGGAGATCAAGTGTTGGGCTGCATTGTTAAAACATTATCATAAATAAATTTCATGGTTTAAATTACAAGTTGTATTTATATAGTATCTCATATAATTCCCATAACAACTTATTGAAGTTGGGAAAAGTTATGATTCCCATTTTATGCATTAAAAAACCAAAACTTAGATTAAGGACCTTGCCAAGGTTCACACAACACGTAAGCCAAAGAGCCAGAACACCAGAAAAAGGGTTTGCTCACTCCAAGTCCGGAATTCTTTCCATGGCACCATATTATCTTCCCTGCACCATCTGTGAGTGGGCCAGGCACAGATTAATGTACCATATGATGAGGTCTATCCTGGAACTCCCCTCCCCTAAGGAGACATTATCTAACCTGAAGTCTAAAAGAAAATAGATATCAGTGTCATAAAAGGTACAACTCCTTTTCTTGTCCATTATATCTAAGATGTAACCTTTTTTTAACTTTTGTTTTGAAATAATTTTAGACTTACTTAGAAGTTGCAAAAATAGTATAGAGCATTCCCATGTACCCTTCACCCAGCTTCCCCAGTCATAACATCTTATATAGCCACAGTGTAATTTTCAAAACCAGGAAATTAAAATTGACACGGATACAATACTATTAACTAAACCACAGAGCTTATTCAGACCTCACCAGTCTTTGAATGGATTCAATTATATATGTCTGTGTGTGTGTGTGTGTGTGTGTGTGTGTGTGTATGGAGCCCTGGTGGCACGGTAGCTAAGTCCTTGCCTGCCACCCAGAACGTCGGCACGCAGCCGCACCATGGGAGAAAGATAGGCGGTCTGCTTCCATAAAGATTATAGCCTTGGAAACACTATCAGTTCTTCTCTGTCCTGTAGGGTCACTAGGTGTCAGAGTCGACTCAATGGCAACAGGTTGGTATGTATATTTACGTATACGCCATCCTCACAATCATTGTTATGCTTAAGCCCACAGTTGCAGCCACTGTGTCAATCCATCTCATTGAGGTTCTTCCTCTTTTTCACTGACCCTCTACTTTACCAAGCACAATCTCCTTCTCCAGGGACTGATCCCTCCTGATAATGTGTCCAAAGTATGTGAGACATTATAGTCTCGCCATCCTTGCTTCTAAGGAAAATTCTGGTTGTACTTCTTCCCTAACCCCTGGGACACACTAACCTGTTCTCTATCACTATAATTTGTCATTTGAGAATGTTATATAAATGGAATCACACAATAGGTACCCTTCTGAGATTGACTTGTTTTTCACTTAGCTTAATACTCTTGAAATCCAGCCAAGTCATTGTGTATATCAATAGTTTACTCCTTTTTATTGCTGAATAGTATTCCATGATATGGATACCACAGTTTATCCATTTACCTGTTCATGGTCATTTGGGTTGCTTCTTGATTTTGGCTATTACAAATGAAGCTGCCATGAATATTTGTGTATAGGTTTTTGTACGAACATAGATTTTTATTTCTCCAGGGTAAATACCCAGGAGTGGGAATACTGGGTCATACGGTAAGCGTTTGTTTAACTTTATAAGCAACTGCTGAACTGTTTTGCAGAGTGTGGCCATTCCTTTTAAAATATGAAAATGCCTAGAATGTTTCATGGCAATAAATTATATCTATGCTGACTTGAAAAACATTTTTTTCTTTTTATAGAAAATATACGTTTCTGCTTTCTCTGTTTTTCTATGAAAATTATTTTAATAAGCAGAAATTGCTTAAATTCATATTTCACTGTTTGAGGCAAAAAGCAAATGAAAATATATCCCATTAAGGGGCAGTTCCTCATGCTTTGATAAATGAAGGTAAATTTGATGTTTATGTAGATGAAGTGTTTAGAGACCAATTAATGTGAGAAGCCAATACTGTACAAATTCCTGAAGGACCATTACTTAAATTTAACTTTACTTTGTAGAAAGTCCTTATTCAAGCAAACTTTACTAGACCAATACTAATAATGCCTGCCTGCTAAAGAATACGTATAGTCATCACATTAATTAGAACCTCAAAGCATGATTCCAACAGAATAAAAGGTTTAAAATTGCCACCAAGGTCAATGGTGCTTTATAGCAAGTTAGACCCAATATTCACCTTCATGATTTAACGTGATCTAAAAAAGGTCATTTTTTCTACCCAACCCCACACCTCTCTTCTATTCTTAAGGCAACTCTCCAAGAGTCTGCTTTTCCTCAAAAACTCTCCTTAAATCCTTCTAGTGGATCTTCCATCACAACCAGTAGATAAGTCATTTTCTCAAAAGTTAATAACAACTTCATGTGGCCAAATTCATGAGTTTCAACTTCATCCTTACTCTGGTTATAAATGGTGTTGGACCAACTAATTACTCATTTGGGAAAAGATCATGGATCTTTTGGATCCATGTCTATCTTACCATATTCCAAAAATAAACTCCAAATAGATCAAAGATTAAATTAAACCAAAAAATGCTGTTGTGCAGAGCTGGGTAAATTCCCTTGTAATTTTGGAAGAGGAAGATCTTTCTAACTAAAAATAAAGAAGCCATAAAAGAAAATATTGATAAATTAGGCTACATAAAATCAAGAAATACTTCATGATAAAGCAAAATAACAAGCAAAGTCAGAAGACGAATGTGGGAAGATCTTTACAACTCATATCAGAGACAAAGAACTAATCACCTTAAAATACGAACAGCTCTATAAATCAAGAGGAAACCCTGGTGGCATAATGGTTAAGAGCTATGGTTGCTAACCCAAAGATTGGCAGTTCAAATCCACCAGGCACTCCTTGGAAACTCTACAGGGCAGCTCTACTCTGTCCTATAGGGTCACTATGAATTGGAATCAACTGCACGGCAAAAGATGTTATAAATCAAGAAAACTTCAACAAGCCAGTCGAAAATAAAAGATTGAAAATGGATATGAACAAATAGTTCACAGAAAAAGAAATATATATATATATATCTTAAATATACTCAACCTCACTCATGAAAAAAAAGCAATGCAAATGATAGCATTTTATCACCTATCAGATTGTCAAGAATTCCAAATTTGACTACTTACTTTTTTTTAGTGAGACTGTCAAGAAACAAACATTTATACAAAGTGGTATGACCCTTATGGAAGAGAATGTCAGTACGTCCCAAAATTACATAAGCATTTACTCTTTGACCCAGGAATTCTACTTCCTAATAGTTTCGTCAATATATAGTAAGTGTGGGAGCCAATATATGGCACTATAAGCAGAAGCACCACACTGTCCCTCCACAGCAAAGACTCAAAAAAACTAAGTAAAACAGAGACAAATGTCAATCCTGGAAGCCTAAGCATCAACTGAAGAGATAAAGAACTCAACCAAGCACCGAATGGAATAAGAAACTGACAGAGAACAGAGAGCAAGCAGAGTTACCAGCGGAGGTCCCCTATCAGCTAACGTTCTGTGCCTTTCGGAATCACCCCGCCTACACCGGCCGGCTTCTTCAGTGCCATTTCTTTGTTGCTAGTGTTACTTTTTCTGGCCTCTTTTGGTTTCTTCTCTGCCTGTCACCTCCTCCCCCTCCTTTCTCTCAAACACCTGACTCCGTGTACCATCTTTGCTACTTCTTGACAGGCTGTGAAGCGCCACTTGGCTGGGGAACTTCTTCCCCAGTCCATGCCACCGTGTTGGTGGGATCCCTGGGTTCTTTTTTCTTTTTCTTTTTTTATTTGTTTGTTTTCTCTTTCTTTCTTCCATTTTATTTTTCCTCATTTCTTGGTTTCTCTTCTCTTTCTACTTACCTTCTTTTCCTGTCTCCTGAATACCTGGCACTGTGTATCGTCTCCACCCCTTCTAGCCATGCTGTACTGCACAGCTTGGGAGCCACTTACTCGGTCTGCACAACCACAGCAGTGGGGTTCCCTGGGACATTTTTTTTATTTTTTATTTTTTTCTTTTTGTTTTTCTCCAGTTCTCAGTTTCTCATCTCTCCACTCCAACGGCAGGCTCCCTCAGCACTTTTTTTTTTTTTTTGGCTGCTGTTTCTTTCTCCTCTCTCTCTTCTTTCCCATACCTAAACTAGCTCCACGCATCACAACCTTCACCTCCCCCTCCCTCATGCTTATCTGCACCGCGTGTTGAACATTGCACTCCCGAACAGCACAGGCACGGCCTACTGGAACCTGCCCTGCACTGACCCCCAGCTCACCTTGTCAGCCCCAGTACATGCCACAGACAACCTATCCCAGCCCCTCCCCTTCAGCTGGACCTGCCCTGATGCACCATCGCTGAGCAACTGGCCCAGCCCATTGGACAAGAAGGTGAAAAATATCGTGTCCACAGACAAGCAAACAACAAAGAACGCACAGCCAACCTGCTCAGACATAACCAAGTAAACAAAAAAGCAGGACGAAACAAATCTACAATCAATAAATGAGGAAAATAACTATTGAATGTCTCTGAGACAGCAGACAATATCAAAACATATTAAAAAAAATGGGAGAGGATGGTTCCAGTAGGCATCCAAAATAAAACACCAGATGACTTTCCAGTAGAAGCATATACAGTAAGTGTTCAGTATAGCTGAATAAACTAAGGTACATCCACACGATAGAATACAATTAGGAAGATCTCTCTGTATAGCTATACAAGGATCTCAGAATATATTATATAAAAGAAAAAAATGATAATACTGCGTATATACTTTTTGTGCAAGGAGGAAAATAAGTGTATATATTCATATTGATTTTTTTGTATAAAGAAGCATTAGAAGAATTAAAAAAAGAAAATATAAAAATGTTCACGTGAAGAGTGGAGACAAAGTGAATGGGGACAGGGATGGGAGCAGGACTTCTCACTATTTACCTCTTATATCACTTTGATATTTGAACCATATAAGTATACTAATTATTCAAAGACTAAATAAAAAGAACCATTTCCTAGAACATAGTAAGTACAGTATAAGTGTTGACTATTATATCTGCATATCAGTATTGGGGTGGGTTGATCAGTTCATTCCTATTCATAAAAATATAATGTATATTTGTGCAGAATCTCATACTCAGGCATGTTTGTCATTGCAAAGAAGGACAATGCCAAAGGTAACTTGCCATGGATTTTCATGTGAATGCCCTCAGTTCTATGAAAAAGTAACACAGGACTGCATCTTTAACTCTTTTAACAAATCTCGATTCTGAAAGGTGTCTTGTGATTTGCCTTAATTCGCTCTCCACAGATTTCTTTAATTTTAAACTTGGAATTTTAGTTGTACCTTCTCAAATGATTACCCAAGAAAATTAAATGAGGTAATTACATGTAAATTGCTTAGCTCAGTGCCTGGCAGTTAATAAATATTCTATAACTGGTAGTTGTGATAAACCTAATCCTAAGAGTGGATGGGTTCAGTGTAATCTCTGATCAATCCTAGAATAAAAAAATTTACCATCTCCATAAGACCTCTTTGTATTGTTTTTGTTGATTATTTGTCCTCAAAACATCTTCATCAATACTATATCCCTGGAATTTGATAGTTGTTGTTAGTTGCCGTTAAGTCAGCTTCAACTCCTAGCGATCTTATGTATAACAGAACGAAACATTGCCCATCCTGTGCCGTCTTCATGATGGCATGCTATGTCTGAGTCCATTGTTCTGGCTGTTGTGTCAATCCATCTCATTGAGGGTTTTCCTCATTTTCACTGGCCTTCTACTTTACCAAACATGACGTCGTTTTCTAGAGATTGGTCTTTCATGGTGTCCAAAGTAAGCAGGCCAAAGTCTCACCGTACTCTCTTCTAAGGAGCATTCTGGTTGTATTTCTTTTAAGATTTATTTGTTTTTGTTCTTCTGGCAATCCACAGTATATTCAATATTCTTCATCAATACCACAGTTTGAATGCATCAGTTCTTCTTCTGCGTTTCTTTTTCATTGTCCAGCTTAAGCCTGCATATGAGGCATGTGTGAAAAGACCATGACTTGAGTCAGGCATAAGATCCCTGGGTGGCACAAATGGTTTGCGCTCAACTACGCTAAAGGTTGGCAGTTCAAACCCACCCAGTAGTGCCACAGAAGAAGGGTATGGTGATCTGCTTTTCTAGAAGATTACAACCAAGAAAAGCCTATGGAGCAGTTCTGCTCTGTAACACTCAGGGTCTCCATAGGTTGGAATTGGCTGGATGGCAACAGGTTTGTTTTTTCTTTTTTTTTTTTTTTTTGGCTCAGGAGCACCTTAGACATCTTTTCTTTTTAAAACTTTAAAGAGGTCTTTTGCAGCAGATTTGCCCAATGCAATTCATTTGATTTCTCGACTGCTGCTTCCATGGACGTTGATTATTAATCCAAGTAGAATGAAATCCTTGACAACTTCCATTTATTCTTCATTTATCATGACAAAGAGAATATGAGAATATATTTTTTTAAATAAGAGTAAATTTTATTTTGAAAACAGGGAGAGGTGGGAGAATGAACCAAGCCAAGTATTTTCTTAGTCTAGAGCTCTTTAGATATAATAAATAATTACAGGAATGGTTATGTTATAGAACCTAAAATGTTGGGTTAATTAGAAGGTTTTTTGTAGCTTTGGTTTTGATTGGTTGTTAATTATGGATTAACCTACATTTAAGAAGCCCCAGTGGTGCAGTTTGTTAAGTGCTTGGCTGCTAACCAAAAGGTCAGTGGTTTGAACTCACTAGCCACTCCACAGGAGAAAGATGTGGCAGTCTGCTTCTTTAAAGATTTACAACCTTGGAAACCCTATTGGGCAGTTCTACTCCATCCTGCAGGGTTGCTATGAGTCGGAATCAACTCAACAGCAATGAGTTTGGTTGGTTTGATAACCTGCATTTCCCCCAAGAGGACTTTCTTGGCCTCTTAATGAGGTTAGCTATTCCTGTAATATGCTCCTGTTTTTCTCCTATCATAACATCCAGAAAGTATCTGTCTTGCCCATACTATCGATGCCCCATCCATGCCCTTAACTATTATATCTCCAAGCCATAGCACAACACCTCATCACAATAAATTTATACTGAATGAATAAAAATTATAGAAAATAGTAAGTTAGTAAACATTCACATGCAGACCCCTTCCCCATTGCAACCCCTGCACACACGATGTAAAAATGACACATGATACATTAGCAAATGAAGATAAAATTTGAGGCAATTATCCAAGCAATGCAAGACAAAAATTAATGCCTTTACCTCAGTTATCAGGAGTTTTCAGAAGAATAATTTTTGCCTGCATTATTTGTCTAATTGCTTCCATTGTCTACTTTAATTTGGTTGTGTGAATGTGACTGTATTTTTTACTAAAGTGCCTATTTTGCGTCTTGTAATTCTGGACTCCTTTACAGGAGGCTCTTCTACTCCCATACTGCCATTTTTACTTCTGTTTTTTTCATAATGTTTTAAATATTTGACTTTAGCCCCTACCACAAACTCCCAATCTGTGCTTGGAATTTGGAGATCAAAGTACTGTAGCTAATCCTTAGGACATTTGCCATGGTATGACTCAAGCATCCATCTCTTATCAAGTTTCTGTGGTTTTCTGCAGTATTTACTTGTCATGATGTTAAAATGTGCACATCTGAAACTATTTTGAATTACGTTGTCTTGATTCTTTTCCGTATTTAGTTTATGGGAAAATATCCAGCTCCTGAATGGTATTGAATTCCACTAGGCCATGTCTAGCCTCTTTATAAAGGATTCCTAGGTTGTATCATCACGTCTTCAGTAAACCTTGTGTTTTGTTCTCCTTTAAACAGAGCGTGTCTTATTGAAAAAGCTCATGACAGTAGGAAAGGAATTGATAATGAAAAGACAAGTGAGTCCAAAGCAGGATTTTTCCCCATAGCTTTAGGATTTGTTGAGACAATATGTTTCATAGTCTGAGCTGCAGCTGCAGCTTTGGGAGTTGGTTACCATGAATTCTAATCCTGTCTATTGAAGTAACTTACTGCATTATCTTATACAAGCCCTTCTGGGAAACTATGTCTTTCCTCTTAAGCACAGATAAGAACAGCAATACACTTTGTGGAGTTCATAAACAGTAACACATAAAAGCAAATATGAATTTACAAAGTTCTAAAAACTGCCTTCTGTCTAGGCAAATTTTGAAGGCAAATTTTGGCAAGGATTTTATGAGACTTAGATGCATAATTAAACATGGTCTATTTGGTTGATAATCCCCCTAAAAATACATAGTTCTGTACATGCAGCAAGTAGGATTTTCAAAATTATGATGACTTTCAGGTATTTATTTGTGACTTGTATTTACTCAAATTCACTCCTTGAAAGTGCTATCTTTTCATACTTTCACAGAAGGAAAAGTCCATTTTCACACCCCAATGTTTATCCTTACGGATTATCCTAGAGTCTAAACTGTATCCATTTCTTATTACTAAAAATAAGAAATTGTGCATGGAAAAAGATTAAGAAAGCCAGGTGAACCAGTTAGTTCTCAATTCCCCCAGAAAATACTCAGAATGAATTCCCATCCATAGGTGTCCATTGCTTAGAGATGTTTTAGCTAAGTGGCATCTCCATCTATAAAATCCAAATAGCACAGACTATTCAAAGAGTTTCCTGAAGATATCCTTTCAAAAACTTTTAGTAGTAGGTGGTAATTAACCATAACCTGCATGCCATCTGAGAAGTATCAGTTTTCTCCGAGAAAAACAAGACATCGAAACACTACTAAACATAATCAGCTGCCATGATTCAAAGAGTCACTATCATTCAACTGCTTAGAGGAAGTGCAAAAAGGAAATATTGGAAGTTAGGTATTTTGTTTTTACTTTGTAAACTCAAACCTGTAAGGGTGTTGTTTGCCTGTGGTTCTATAAACATTCAGGTTATGACATTGAATGAGATACCCAAGCATTGGGTTTCATCATAGGATGTTAGGGGATTTCCAGTAGACATTTCGACTTTGACCATTCATTGGTGGAAATCCAAATCTTTTTTTAGATCTGTAGGCAAATACTGGCATGGGGCTGTATTTAGGAATTGAAAGTGACCCCAGTTTTGTCATTTGGTGTGTATGAAAATGGGTGTTAGAAGAAAAATTTAAACATGTGAGAAAATCAAATTGCTGCTTCTAAAAGTTCTTCTTGAAAACTACCACATTCTGCAAGTTTCAGAAACCTGAGGAATTTCTTTTTTTAATTTTTTATATTTGCATTTATGTGCTTTCTATATAAAAACCAACCAAAAACCAAACCCATTGCTGTGGAATCTATTCCAACTCTTAGCAACCCTGTAGGATGGAGTAGAACCAACCCCATAGGTTTTCTAAGGAGCGGCTGATGGATTCCAACTGCAACCTTTTGGTTAGCAGCCTGAAGCTTGACCACTCTGCCACTAGAGCTCCTTCTATATAAAAGAACATAATATAAAACTGCCATGGAAATTGCCCTAAAACATATTCTGAATCATCCAAAAATACACTTGACTTTTCATCCCTTTGATTTATTAAGGACTGATGGAATTACACCTAGGCAGGGTCAATTACCCAATAAGCAAGGTGCTCATGGGCTTACTTGTGCATATTTACTAATCTGTAGTGAACAATTTCACCTGTTTTTCACCACATCAATGAGTAGTGAAACTCATGGGAAATTTTTCACTGCAGAGTAGTAAGTAAACACGAGTAAGCCTATGTGTACCTTGCTTACTGGTTAATCCACCCTGCACCTGGGTAATTTACTCAAAAGAAGCCCTGGTAGCCGAAAGATCCGGAAGTTCCAACCCACAAGCTGCTCTGTGGCAGAAAGGTGTGGCAGTCTGCTTCCATAAATATTACAGCCTTGGAAACCCTATGGGGCAGTTCTACTCTGTCCTATAGGGTCACTATGAGTCAGAATTGACTCAGCAGCAATGGGTTTAGTTTTTTGTTTTTTTAATTTACTCGAGATACTATAATGTGCCTTAAATAGGGTGTGTTTGCCTCCTACTCATTCACAGTGACTCTCAGGGGACAAATGCTTCATTCTTGTTTTATAAATACAAGAACACAGCTTCCTTACATCCCCCAATCTGTAACCCTCATCTGAAATTAAACATTTGTGATCACACTTTGAAGCCATAGTTCCAGTAGATTACTGATACTGGAGGGAATCTGACTTGATATTTAAAGTCGTCTAGTCCTGAGGCATTTAAAAAAAAAAAAAACATCTATAGCCTGACTCTGAAGCCCTGACTTCTCCCTCAAACTCCAGCCTCTCCCACTGTCTAGTAGGCATCTCAAAATTAACACAGCCAAAACCAAACTATTGATTTTGTCCGTCAAAACACACTCCACCACCCCACCCCACCCCACCCCACAGTGCTTCCTATATCATTAAATATTACTTTATTCATCCGGTTGCTCAGGCCAAAAGCCCTGAAGTCACTGTTGACTCCCTTCTTTGTCTCACACCCCACAATCTTTCAGCAAGTTCTGCCAACTCTGCCTTCACAACATGTCCCAAACCCAACCCTTTCCCGCTCCCCTCACTTTAACCTCACTTTTCTAAAGCCACTCTTTGTCCAGACCAAGGCAACGGCTTAACCGGTCTTCTGGCTTTCACTCTTGCTACCCAGCCCCTCCCAGTCTGTTTCCCACAGAGCAGCACAAATGATCTTGTAAAACTAGAATCTGATCCTGTCACTCCTCAGCCCAAAACCCTTTCACACTGCCCATCACACTTAGAAGGACACCTAAAGCCATGACTATGGCCTCAGGTCTCTACGTGATCTGGCCAGAATCTACTCACCCCCATCCTCCCTGCACTCAAGCTAAAATGACCTCCTTTTGAACACACTTATTATGCTTCTGCCTCAGGGTCTTTACACTTTCTGCCAGGAATACTTTTCCTATAGATATGGTTAAGGCCACCTCTTGACTTCATTCGATCTTCACTCAAATGTCATCAGACATGCTTTCCCTGACCATCTCTTCCAAGACAGCACCACCTGCTCCTCTGTGACTCCAGCTTTCACCTTGCTTTTTATTTCTCTAGGACCTTTGTCACTACTTGACATTATATTCTGTATTTTATTTATTTGTTTAATGTCAGCTTACCCCATAGAACATAAGCTCCCAGAGGGCAGAACATATTTCTGTTTTATTCACTGCTCTATCCCTGGTATTTGGCTCATAGCAGACATGCGATAGAAAATATTTGTTGAATGAACAAATAAATGAATAAATAAACTACGTTATCAATTAACAAGAAAAATCATTTCCAAAATACTCCTGCTGATGCTTCATCATTCAACAATTTAGTATCTAAAACAAAGAATTTACCACTTAGGAGTCTAGAAATTCAGAATTAAAAAGAATCCTAGATACTCTGCGCCTCAATCTACCTCATTTTGTAAAGACAAGAAAACAATCCCAGAGAGGTAAGTGGTGTCAAAGCTAGTTGACGGCATAACTGATAGCTAAACCAGGTATTGTTCAACGTTCTTTATACATCTGTACTTTACATCTGTTCCTTTTGAGAGGTTAGAATTTTATATACATAGGCAAATATAATGGAATGACAAAATTTCAATTCCTTCTTGTCTTGCTGCTGTACTGGCATCGAAACATCAGGCACCATATATACACAGGACACTAAAAAATTACAAGTGCGTGCAGAAATGGTCCTGTATAGTCAGGACAGGCTGGCCAGTGTTTACATCCTGCTGTCCCATTAGACTCAATCTAAAATATAAACATTTGTTAATTATTGGATTTTTGCTAAATTTGTCTGAATGTCAACCATTTGCAAGTAGTTATATTCCCTATTACTAAATAATACTTTACTCCTTGGCTTTTCACACTTACGCTTTTATTAACTCTTCATCCCTGTTTACCTGTCTTTTCACTATAGAAAAGTTATCAAAAAAGAAGCACAAAATGAAATGTAAGTGCTTTGGAGTCAGACAGATGTAGGTTTGATTCTTGGCTCCATTTACTAGGGAAATAACCCTGGACAAGAACTTGAACTCTCTTAGTATTTTACTGGTCTGTAAATGTGAAGGGAGATGTACAATTTTTTTTTTTTTTAACTGAGAGCTTAATGTCATTCCAGGCACACTAAGGCAGAGTAAGGGCTGTGTGGTATTATCTCGTTTAATCCTCACAACAGCCCTGTGAGAAAAATAGTTCTATCCCCTATTTACAGGTAAGGATTCCAAGGGTCAGCAAAATTAATAGGCCTAAGATCACACTGCTAGGGAAGGACAGAACTAGAATCCCTGGGCTATCTCACTCACGCGAAGTCCACACTCACAACCTCTATGCCTCCTCCAAAGGCCATTACAGAGAAGGAATGAAGTAATCTGTGCACTGAGCACCCTGCATAGCCCTGTACATCAGAAGCACTCAATGCATTTGCCATTTTCCCTTCTCTCTCCCCACCACTAACTAGATAAGTGACCTTGGTCAATTTACTAACCTTCTTATGCTATAGGTTCTTATCTTAAATAAATAATAGTTCTTCCTTTTTCTGATTACAAAAGCAATACATGCTTATTATAGATCATTTGGACAAAAGACATATGTATCAAGAAACTAAACTTTACCCATAATTCTACCACCCAAAGATGATCACTGTTAACACGCTGGTTATATGTACTTACAGTATTTATTTTTATAGATACTATAAGAATACATGCTCCTTTTGGGAGGCACAATTGGAATCATCCTATGTATCCTACTATGTAATCAATTGTCTACATAATGATATATTGGAAAAATTTTCTTATGCCACCAATATTCTTCTAAAATGTTATTTTTTATGGCTGCATAGTTACTCATTATAATAATAATTCTATTAATAATAGTAATAGTGAAATTTATTATATTTTAGCACTGTATTGACATCTTTCACATGTGTTAACTTGTTTAATTTTCCACAACAACCCTATGACATAGGCATTTTTATTATCCTTATTTTACAGATGAAGAAACAGAGACACAGAGAGTTTCAGTAACTTAAACAGGGTAACCCAGACAAACAGACGCAGCACCAGGGTTGGAAATCACACAGATGGGCTCCATAGTCCATGCTCTAGAATGCATAGACCATGTTGTATTTGGTGAATCCAATTTTATTAGAAATTTGGGTTGACTCTAATTTTTGTATTATTAACAATACTGTAATAAGCATTCTTGTGTAAACCTTTGTGGGCATCTCTGTTTTCTTCTGAATTTCTGTAAGTAGAATTACTTAAATAGAAGGTATTTTTATTTAATATTTTCAGTAAATAATGCCAAATTGCCCTCCAAAAAAAATTATATCACTTCATCCTTACAGAAAATCTTCATGAAAAAATTCTTTCTTCTCCTCTTTGTCAATATTAGCTATTCATTTTTTAAAATTTTGTAAGTTTGATAGGTTAAAATGGTACCTTAGTGCTATTTTTTAAATTGCAAAACTAGAAACTGTAAAGAAAAGCTTTCCATGTATTTAATGACTATTTTTACTTCTTCCTAGGCTAAATTTGAGGGAGTAGTGGTGGGGTCTCTGGGTGGCACCAACAGTTAAGCACTTGACTACTAGCCAAAGGCTGGTGGTTCAAACCATCCAGAGACACCTTGGAAGACAGGCCTGCCAGTATGCTTCTGAAAGGTCACAGCCTTGAAAACTCTGTGGAGCAGTTCTACTCTACACACACAGGGTCGCCATGAGCTGGAATCAACTCAACGGCAGCTAACAACGACAGCAGTGGTGTTTCTGTGGTATAATTCTCACCTTCTATGCAGGAGACCCAGATTCAATTCATGGCCAATGCACCTCTTGTACAGCCACCACCCAGCCATCAGTGGAGGCTTGCATATTGCTATGATGCTGAATAGGTTTCAGTGGAGCTTCCAGACTAAGATGAACTAGGAAGAAAGGTGATCTACTTCCTAATGTCAGCCAGTGGAAACCCTATGGATCACAATGGTACAATCCACAACTGTTCATGGAGATAGTACAGAACTGGGCAGTGTTTAGTTCCGTTGCGTGTGGAGTCACCATAAATTGGCGGCCAACTGGACGGTAGCTAACAAGAACAAAAGCCTAAACTTATTTGTGTCTTCTGTCCATTTTTCTATGAGCATGATTTCTTATTAGTTTATTTTTGTATCTTAAGGATATTAGCCCTTTGTTCATCATCACATATGTTGCAAATATTTTTTCCAAATTTCTTTTTTGTATTTCAATCACTGTGGGGTGTTATTAACATAGGGAAATTTTAATTTTTGTATATTTGTGCCTCGGTTTCTCAACAGCAAAATGAAGAAGATTTAACTACATTATTTCTAAGACCCTTGAAATTTTAAGACTGTATTCTATTTCTTTGCTTATTACTAGTCACTCATCCATCAAATAATTATTGAACATCTACAGTATGTCAGATACTGAGGTAGGCACTAAGGTTACAAAGAAAAATAAGCGCATCTACATGCCATCGATTTCTTACAGTCTACTGGGAGAGACTAGCAAGTGAACAAATTACTCTAATAGTGGATACAGACTGTTATGGCGAAACAGTTAAGCACTGAGCTGAAACTGAAAGGTTGGCGGCTTGAACCCACCCAGCAACTCTGAGGGAGAAAGACCTGATGATCTGCTCCCATAAAGATTACTGTCTAGAAAACCCTGTGGGGCAGGTCTGCTCTGTCACATGGGATCACTATGAGTCAAAATTGACTCCATGTCGCCCAACAACAAGTGTTAACGTAAGTGGGACACTAGTGGTACAATGCCTGTGCTGGGTTCTGAAGCAAGGAAGTGTTAGTCAGGCAGGGAGAGGGGAAGGGCTTTCCAGGCAGAGCAGCTGGATTCTGTAGAGCACTTTGAATCCCAGGCAGCAGCATTTGATCCTTATTCTAGTATTGAAAGTTTTTTGAGCAGGAAAGTAATATAATAACTTTAACATTGTAAACTGGTTGTAGAACATTAAATGGTTTGGAGAAAGGAAAGACAGAAGAGTGGGGACCAGGTCAGAGATTGTAGAGATGGCCAGGAAAAAGCAGAGGCCTGCACCAGAAGAGACAGGATAAATAGAAAGAAGAAAATAGATGTGAGAGATATTATGGAGACAGAATCAATAGAACTTAACAACTCAGTGGGTATGAGATGGGGGAGGCAATGAAGAAGGAAATGTTGGTCTATAAATTGAATATGCTTCTAAGGGAAGTTAGTGTATAGAAATATTTGGAACAGGATAGACATTTTATTTACATGGTATTAAGAAAATTGGCTATCATATGGGGTAAAAACTAAGGTTAGTTCTCTACAGAGACAAAATACATTCCACAAAAGTTAAAGATTGTTTGAATTCCAAAACCAAACCCATTGTTGCTGAATCAATTCTGACTCATAGAGACCCTATAGGACAGAGTAGAATTGCCCCATAGGGTTTCCAAGGCTATAATGTTTATGGAAACAGATTGCCACATCTTTCTCCCGTGGAGCAGCTGGTGGGTTCAAACTGCCAACCTTTTGGATAGCAGCCGAGCTCTTAACCACTGTGCCGCCAGGGCTCCACTGTATGAATTAGGATAATATTAATTGTTACAACATACAAATCCCCAAATAACATTAACACAATAAAATTTTATTTCTTACTTGTGAACTAATTCAATGAAGGCGTTCCTTGTTGGGGTTTGGGGTGCAATCATTCTGGTATCTAGGCTGAAAGAAACATTGCCATCGTCAGCATATGGCTTCTAAGGGCACCCTTGATAACAGCTGGCAGTTAGGAGCAAGAGTCTAGGTATGGTACAGGAGCTTCCCCTTAGCCTGGAGAGGAAGTATCATTTCCACTTACCTTCCTTTATCTAGAACTAGTTACATCACCCCACCTAGAGGCAAGGGGACCTAGGAAATGAGGTCTCTAGATTGGCAGCCACTTCTTTTGAACAGGTCTATACCCTGGAAGGGAAGCACACATCTATGGTGGACAGCTAGCTACCTTTGTCACAAAGACCATTCTCAATGGTAAAAGTAAATACATTTAATGAATAAACACATAAATACACCAAAATAAAATATAGGAAAATGTTTTTTATGATCTTGAAATTGGGAAAGTCTTTCTAGATGACTTGACTTCTATGACTTGTAATCCAGAATCTGTTAACAAAAAAAGAAAAGAAGAAGGAGAAAGAGGAGTAGAAAGAAAAAGAAAACAGTGATGTTTTTACCTATCAGACTGGCAAATATTAAAATTTATAATATACATGAAAATGCTTGAAACCATTCTACAACATAATAAACAGTAAATTATAGCTGTTACTATTACTATTATCATCATTGTTATTATTTTGTATTAGCAAGAAGAAAGAGAAATAGGTACTTTCATACACTGTTATTGAGATGTGCCTTCATTTGGCAGGCATATTTATATCCATCATAATTCAAAATGTGCCAGCGTTCAACCCAGGTATCCAGCCTCCAGGAATTTTCTCAAAAAGAATGTCTATAAAATAGATGTACAGAGCTGTTCATTTCAGCATCATTTTGATAGCAAAAATGAAAGTAACCTAAAAGAATCTATTAATAGATAATCAGTTAATTAAATAAATTTCCTACCTTATATACATTTGTATTATTTTATATGTTATAACAAATAGCTAATACTATTATATGATTAAACCATGTATTTCATTAAAGTTACCCAAAATTTAGCTTATAGTGAGCCACTGATGATAGCTCAAGGAATTGGAACAAAAAAAGATAGAGGAAGGGGAGGATATAATCACCAGAACATTGCGTTTGTTGCACCTCTGTTTTTCCTTGGGAAAACAAGATAATATTAGTTTAAAGCGCAAGAGGAAAATTTATGTTAGACTTTAGGGGAAACATTCTGAGACTCTAGAATAATTTATAAAAATTTTAAAAGCCTGAAGTCTGTAGACAGTTTTTAGGAGCCAAGATACTCTGTCTGTGGTTTACTTCTAGAGAATTTGTCTATCCTTACAACTTCCGGTTTTGAAGTGTTCAAACATGCTTTGTTTAATTGATATAACTTAGTCATTCCCATTGTGGTTTTAAATTGAGCCAAAGGTATTAAAATAAATTCTCTAATAGGTGCATTATGTAATTTTAGCAACACAACATAGCTCTTCAAGTACCATTGACCTATGTATCCCAATCCTTAGGTCCATGAGGAGGTGGTCTTGGATATGAATCCACCATATGTTGTTGTGTGCCATAGAGTTAATCCCAATTCATAGTGACCCTATAGGACAGAGTAGAAGTGCCCCATAGGATTGCCAAGGCTGCAATCTTTAACGGAAGCAGACTGCCACATCTTTCTTCCATGGAGTGTCTGGTATGTTCCAACCTCCAACCTTTCGGTTAGCAGCCAAGCCCTTAACCACCGTGCTATCAGGGCTCCTATCCACCTTATAATGAGAGCTTTTGAGTATTTTGATGACTAATCCCTTTTAGACCAGGGCCCATGGTAATCAATACATATTGATTTTGCAGACCAGATGATACTGTTGCAAAGTTCACCGGAGTCTAATAGGCTCTTCTAGAGTCCCTGTGTGCCGTAAATATGATTATAGTATATACTTCATTCAAATCTTTGCAGTCTCCTCAAATCTCAAAAATTCATCCATAAATCACTGTAAGTGATTCAGTAAAAATATGAACCTACTTCCAAATACCTTTTAAGTCTGTATTTCACATTTATACGAGGCTGCTTTCAATCAATAACTATTTCTTTGCTACTTCCCAACTTGTCCATATTTGCCTCCTTTGGAAGAGGTAGATTTTAAGAGCTCAGGATTACAATCTTTTTTTCATGCAATTTAGAGCTCATCCTTGTTTATTAGCAGTTCTATTTCTTTCCCTAGCCCCATTTTCTCTTGATGCCTCCATAAAAGTGCCATCTGCTTTTAGCGTCATTTTATTTCTGCTTTATCCTCCCTGCACGTCTCTCTTCCCTAGATGGTTTATGTGATAACAATTTATTCTTGCTTTATTATCCACCTGTTTTCACAGCCTCCACCTTCCTCCCTGCCCCTACCCTGAATTTTCTTTATCCAAGATGTGGTGTACATAACCGTTAAGGGCCCAGCTTCCTAGTCAAATAAGAGTGAGCTCTGCCATGTATGGATGCTGGACCTTGGGAAGTTACTTGATCACTACAAGCCTTGGTTTCTTCATTTGTAAAAAAGAGATGGTAATAATACTATCTACTTCATAGGGTTGTTTAGAGGATTAAATAAAATAATGTGTATAATGGTCTCTCAACTGCATCACTATTGACATTTTGGGCTAGATAATTCTTTGTTAAAGTCCCTAGTTTGCACTTGACTGCTAACCTAAAAGTTGGTAGTTCAAACCCACCCAGCAGTACCACAGAAGAAAAGCCCTGATGGTCTGCTTCTGTTAAGATTATAGTCAAGAAAACCCTATTGGGCAGTTCTACTTTGTAACACATGTGGTCTCCATATGTCAGAATCGACTCGAGCAATTAACAACAACAGTATTATTTGCCGTGGTGCTGTCCTGTCCTGTGCATTTTTGGATGTTTAGCAGCATCTCTGGCCTCTACCCACTAGATACCAGTAACAACCCACTCACTCCTTCAGTTGTGACAACCAAATATGTCTCTAGACATTTCCAAATGCCCCTGGGAGGAAAAATCACCCCCCTTGTGCATAAAGCGTTCAGCACAGTGCATAGTAGGAACTTGATAAAAATTTGTGTAATGGATACATGGCTGATGGGTGGATGGTCAGATGATGAATGAATTATTTTTAATCCAAGTGTCTAATATAATCCTCAACACTCAATAACTGCTTAATGAAAGAGTGAATAAACAAATAAGGCTGGACTGTCTATTTTCTACTTGTAGTTTCTATACCAAAATGTGATGTAGTCTCTTCACTTAAAACAAGGCTCCTATGTTTCAAAAAATATTTTAGAGAATTAAATTGCAAAGCTTAAGATACTCTCTCAATTTAACATATATGTGTGTGTACATATAAACATATATGTATATATACATATTCCAAATCTTAGTGAGATTTATTTTTATAAACTCTAATGGGTAATAAGGAGCTCTGGTGGTGGAGTGGTTAAGCATTCAGCTACTAACCAAAAGGTCGGCAGTTTCGAATCCAACAACCATTCCTTGGAAACCCTAAGGGGCAGTTCTAGTCTGTCCTATAGGGTCACTACAAGTTGGAATGAACTCGACAGCAAAGGGTTTAATGGGTGATAGTTATGAACTATTATGTTGTAGTAGAATTCAGTGCTAAATATCAAAGTGATCCTTTGATTAACTTAAGAGTATTTCAGATTGATGCCCCAGTAATTAAGCCGTTGATGTAGTAACAGAAAAAAGCTCAGGCTACATTTCAGCGTTTATTAATCTAAGTACGTTGTATAATATAATATAATTCCAGAAAGATGTTTACCTGTGTTTTATTGACTATGCAAAGGCATTCGATTGTGTGGATCATAACAAATTATGGATAACATTGCAAAGAATAGGAATGCCAGAACACTTAATTGTGCTCAGGAGGAACCTGTACACAGATCAAGAGGCAGTTGTTCGGACAGAA
>NW_004444019.1:11561344-11578999 GCF_000243295.1 Trichechus manatus latirostris
GAGATGGATTGACACGGTGGCGGCAACAATGGGCTCAAGCATAACAATGATTGTGAGCATGGCACAGGACCAGGCAGTGTTTCGTTCTGTGGTGCATAGGGTCCCTATGAGTTGGAACCGACTTGACGGCACCTAACAACAACAGCGATACTAATATGTAGTTTTATTAAAATAAGATCACATTTTACACATTATTTTGTAACTTGCTTTTTTTTCCACTTAAAATATGTCTTCAGTGTCTGTCAACACATTTGGTTCTTTTTCGTTTTCAACAGGACAGAGAGCAGTAACTCAAAGATGCATTTTTGGCTCTCTCTATACTTACCCGCAAACTCACCTAGTGTTCAGATTTGATTAGATAAAGCCCTTCAGCTAACCCTTGCTCTGCCAACCACTGACCCTCTCTCCCTAACCACTGACTCAAAGGGACACCAGGAGAGTGACTTGAAAGATCTTCTCAATCTACATGAGGAGAACTGACAGAGGACCAGATCTTTCCCAGTGCTGGGAGGGGGACCAAGATGAGTGGTGAATACAGTCATACAATAGTTAATCCTGAGGCCCACAGACACATTATAAATGCAGCATCCTTGAAATGTAACTCCTCTTTCGATTATGGGCACCCAGTCATGCAGAGCCCACTTGGAGCAGGAAGGAAATTTTATCTGAAGATGTTAAGTTCAAGCTCCCTTAAGTTAAAATTACCATAGGAGGCCATTCATCCCCACTTCACTTCTCCTACTTCAAAGTCTTCTTCCCTCTTTTATCTTTTTCTTTTTTATCTTTTCTATGCTTTCATTAGCTGGTCTTTTTCTCTTTTTAGCTTACAAAAGAGTAGATATTTTGTAAGTCAAATGTCAATATGCCAAACATTGAATATCCATTTTTGTGAAATGCATAGAATGTATAATTACATACACTGGTAACAAATGTAATATTATTTACTTTGTGCAATGGACTTACACATAATTGATTGACCAGGTATAAAGACGACTCTATACAGAGAGCAAAGAGCATTCATCTTTAGTTTAAGCCTTCATCCAATAGTATGCAAAGTTGGAGACTCCACAACATAAGGAAATTTTTTACAGAATGTAACTTGTTTGAAGAAAAAGCAAGTGACATGATTCTACTAAGTGGTGTCTTCATGACTAGACAGGCCACAGTGCATCTGCTGTATCATCCAGGAAACCATGTCTCCAGGACTGAAGCAGGAGCTCTTTTCTGCCGAAAGGTAATGCTTATGAAACGAGAGATGTTATGGAAGGCTGCTCCATAGCCCTAAGGCTTCCTGAGTCACTAAACTTTCTGTCCATTTCATTGAGGTTAAATATCATGTGATTCAAAATTGGATAGGTAGGGACCCTCATCCATTGCTGGTTGGATTGTAAAATGGTACAGCTGCTGTGGAAAACAGTATAGCAGTTCATCAAGAAGTTAACATAGAGTTATCATTTGACCAAGCAATTCTACTCCTAGGTATATACCCCAGAGACTTAAAAGCAAGAACTCAGATACTTGTACACCAATGTTCATTGCAGCATTATTCACAGTAGCCAAAAGGTGGAAACAACCCAAGTGTCCATCAACAGATGAATGGATAAACATAATGCAGTATATACATACGATGGAATATTACTCTGTCACAAAAAGAAATGATGTTCTGATAAATGCTATCACATGAATGAACCTTGAAAACGTTGTGCTAAGTGAAATACTCAGACATAAAAGGACAGCTATTATATGATCCCACTTATATGAGATGTATAGAATAGGCAAATGCTTGGAGACCAAAGCCTGTTAGTGGTTGCCAGGGGCAGATGAGGGAGGAAATGGAGTATTGCTTAAGAAGTACTGAGTTTCTGCTCATGGTGCTGAAAAAATTGGAAGCGAGTAGTGGAGATCAGGGCCAGATTAAAGCATGTAAGGGCCCTAAACACTGGTAATGAACCCAAATGTGACACATGCCATTTTAGTGGAATGAGATGAACTGAATTATAAAAATTTTTAGTGGATATGAGGTTCTAAGATTTTTTACTATATACCACATTTTCTACAAAAAGAATATTCTACAACAAAGAAAATGAGTCAGTGAACTTAGTTGTTTCAACAATCAATCTTAAGTGACTATCCACCAATTTTGCTTTACACAGCTTATGCTTCAATTTGGATGCTTCTTTTGTAATAAATGCTATAATTATAAATGAACAAATGAAAAGATGTCATAAAAGAAAATTTAATGATCAGAAAACAAATACTACAACGAATTACATACTTTGTTTTAGATAGATCTTTCATCTCCAACATGTTATAATTTAAAACATTTCTTTCTATTCTTTGCTCTTACAAATTCTTCGATGATTTCATCACAGTTAAGCTGCTGAACAATATCTACTTCCATACATAACAAGGATAATGAATCGAGTCTTTCTTGAATCATTGGTGTACGATGAGGTTTTTTGAGTCTCTTTAGGGGCAGAAATGAGTGTCCTGTTGTGCAGTTTATGATCATTAAAGTTAGGAATATGGGAAAGCGATTTCAACACTGGGAAATATGAATTTTATTTTATCTTCTATTATGGAATCATATATGCCTACCTAGGTAAAATTTGTCTTTCCTGTATAATCTATAAACTTAGTTCCCATGTAAGAATGAAATTGTCACACTTTTTCCTAAAGGTTTCTATTTAAGTCATCAAGATAAGCCTGCACTAATCTCTTTGATGTCTTCATGCATTCGTTATCAGGTATATCCACATTGTTTAAAAAAAGGAAAATCTGTTTGAAAGAACTTCATACACTTCACCCCTCTTTTCATGCAAGATTCAAGTGTGTCAGTGATGGTGTAGTATGTGGATATGCAAAACTGATCTCTGGCACTCAGTGATACCTCTGGAGCACTTCCATCATTTACTTGTTTCTTTCTTATGCTGCAGTGGTGAACTGCTTGATAATCAGTATTTGGGAGTTTCTGCTTTGTGGTGTTTTCAAAATTTTCAAAATCCTCTCTTAAATTATGTAAATACACTATTAATGACTATAGAGAGCTGTGCATGTCTTTAAATTTACTTCTGAATCTTGGAGAGCTTGACTCATCCAATGAAAATGCTACAATATATTATTCCACATAAAACTCAAACCAAACCCATTGCCGTCTAATCGTTTCTGACTCGTAGCGATCTTATAGGACAGAGTAGAACTGCCCCCATAGGGTTCCCAAGGCTGTAATCTTTACGAAAGCAGACTGCCACATCTTTATCCCATAGAGCAACTGGCAGGTTCGAACCAACAACCTTTCAGTTAGCAGCCAAGCGTTTACTCACTGTGCCAACAGTGCTCCTTCATTATTCCACATGACCAAAATAAATAGATACTCTAGTGTTAGCATTTTGTTGGCAATGTTTTCAACTTCCTTTTGGTATCTCCTTTTTGTGCCTGGTCTTCAACAATATTTTCTAAGGCATCTAGAATCTGAGTGTACTATTCTAGGATTGCACTTGTTGCTACAGCATGCACTTCCCAGTGTGTATTAGAAAGACATTTTAATACTCAATCATTTGCCTAAATATGTTTTTAAGAATTGCCCGTCAGTGAGTAGCAGTGGCAAAAAAAATGTGTAGAGTAACTGAACAGTTGAAAAAAGATCAACTGCTTCTTCAGGACAACAATCTACTGCTCTACATCCTACAAGATTAAGCGAATGTGCAGCACATGGTATGAAAATGGCATATTCATTACATTCTAAAATTTTCTGTTGCATGCCCTTATAACGCCCTGATATATTGGCAGCATTGTCATAGGACTGGCCTCTACACTTAGAAAAATCAATTTTGCAAACGTCACATAAATAGTGAAGTACTTGATTTGCAATTTCTTCACCAGTATGACTTTTTAAGTTAGTAAATGTGATAAATGACTTGACAGGTTTTCCATCTGTTGGAGATATGTATCTTAAAACAACACTTAGCTGATATGTATGAGAAAGATCAGGAGTGAAATCTATAGACAAACTGAAATATAGAGCTATACTTATTTTGCTGAAAATAGTTGATCGAACTTTATCACTTATTAAATTTATTAATTCTTCACACATTGTTTTAGCAATATACAATGGATTGCTCTTGCCTGTGTTACCATGTTTTGAGATGTGACCTGCTAAAAATGGATCAAACTGAGCAATAAGTTCAAGTAAACCAAAAAAATTTCCATTTTGTGGGCACCCAAACACTTCATTTCTTCCTTGAAAGATAGTCCACATTCAGCAATTGTTATAATGACAGCAACAATGCATTGCAAAATGGCTTTCCAGTAGTGATGTTCTTCATTAATTTGTGTTTCCAGTTCATGAGTTAAGCCAAAACCATGTCTTTGGTTTAAATATGACAGCATACAGTCTCTGTGGATTGAACTGTTTTCATGTTTGTCAGTCGTATTCGAGTTGCAGCAATCACTAAATCCATCCATAGCAAATCAAGAATTAAATGACTTAGGACTGAATAGTTTGCAAACAAAAAATATACAGAGCTGACTGATGGAGAATACAGTAGCCATTCCCTCTTATAATTTTCACCATTAGCTTTGCACCCGAGAAATATATTCTGACTACAGAACCTTGTTTGTTTACCATCCAGAAATTTTCAACATGACTTTTCAAATGGTCCACTGTGATGTTGACAATCACTTAGCCCCTTTCAATCCAATAATTTACATCATTAGAAGAAAAATTATTCCACAAAGCAGGATCTGTATTTCTGTTATTTATGGGGTCTGCAGATGCAACAAGTTCAGATTCTAAAATAGTTTCACTTTCTACATCTTTATTAATTTTTTTACTATAGCAAGGAATGGAACAAAAAAAAGGAATTTGGAGAAAATTCTGTTATATTCGTATTGCTATTAGTAATTTCAGCACTAGCAGTGCTAGTACAATTTGTACCCATTAAACTTGAGCATTCAACAGAAAAAGTCTCTTCTGATACATTAAGTTTTTAAAAGGAAGTTAATTTTGGAATCGTTTTTAGGGATTCACAAACCCTTTACTTTTTATCTTCTTCCAGTTTTCAATTTTGTGCTCCACTTAGTTATTGCCATTTCATTTTACCTAGACATAAGATTATGTCACTTTTTAAATTTGCTTCTACTGTAGCAAATAAATTTGAATTGAAAATAAATAAAATTTACAAAACAAGTAAAATTTATAAAATTTCCATTCAAATTTAGACGTTAACACAAAAATTTATATTTGAAAATTATTTAAAAAATTGATTTGGGACATGTAATTTTTTATTCAGGTCTGAGATAGTGAAAAGAAATAGTACTTACAAGGCAGTCAGAAATAATTTCATTCGTTTGTCATACGATCTTTGTTGGTGGGCCCTTCGCAGATCTCCACAAGCGTTTTCATCTGAAATAATACTTAAAAACTTGCGTGCTCACTTCCCATCCTTTGATGCTGCGTCTTCGCAGTTCATTGCACTACTCTGATACGTGAAGTGGGCAAAAGTGATCACAAATACAAGGGTACCCTCATCCTAAAGATGCATTTTGGTTCGCTTTGCACAGGACCGGATACATCACGAGTCACGCTGGCATGTTCTTACGTGGTTGTTGAGAGAGAACTGAATGTGAGGTTATACCCAATCAATCTGAAATGAAAAGGAAAATGTAATGGTTATTGTATACAAAATTTATAAGATGGTAGTAATTTCATCTGTGCCCTGCCAGTTCCCTTCCACGGCAGTGCTCGTTTTTCCTTGTGTCCTTTCTGCTTGGCATCTGTGGGTCTTTGTTTTGGACAATTGGTGCCCCTGTTTTGTTGATGCCCTAAGCACATGCTTACTTTGCTTATTGAATAATCTGTCCCTGGTGGTGATGTTTGCACAATCTAGTGAACATAATTAAAGTTACTGAATTGTATACGTTAACATGGTTGAAATGGCGATTATTATCTATTTTTTACCAGTTAATTTTTAAAAAGAAAAGGATAGCAAAACAAGGGGTCAGACCAAAGGCAGTAGGTGGGTCATGTTCTGTATCTCCACTCTTCAATCATCACAGGACTCAAGTAGTGCTATGCAAGGCTGGGGTTCAGGTTCTGCCTTACATCAAAGTGAACCTTTCTGGCATATTGTTTTGAGAAATAAAAATTCTTAGTCATGCTACTTATGGCTGTTTTAACCTGTTTCTTTCAGACACCATTGTTCTTATCGCTTCAATAGCAGTTGTTTCTGCAAAAACTCAGGGTAATATTTTTGCCACGTCTGCACTCAGAAGTCTCCGTTTCCTGCAGATTCTCCGTATGGTGCGCATGGACCGAAGGGGAGGCACTTGGAAATTACTAGGTTCAGTGGTTTATGCACACAGCAAGGTAAGATTTGCTTACTGAATTATAGAACAAGATCTTTAAACTTTTTTGTTGATTGCTGCAATATTTAATCTTTCACAAGCAAACTTAGTCATTTCAGAAGTTAGTTAAAGCAGTTTGGAGACATGGTGTGTAATGGATTGTTGAAAATTCATCATAATTGTCCAAGAAGTAGTAAAGTGAATGGAATCATGCATAATTTTTTTCCTTTTTCACATATTTTTTGCCTCTAAAAATCTTTCGTTCTTCTTATATCTAGGAATTAATCACAGCTTGGTACATCGGATTTTTGGTTCTTATTTTTTCATCTTTCCTTGTCTATCTGGTGGAAAAGGATGCCAATAAAGAGTTTTCTACATATGCAGATGCTCTCTGGTGGGGCACAGTAAGTATACAAATCTGTTTTTTATTCATTGGACATTGTGAAATATTTCCGCTGAATACAATGTAATGGTTCCTATGAATGATCTCAAAAATATTGACTTTAGAGAAGCAACTTCACATAAAGTTACAAAAAAGGTGATAGTAGCTGAATGAAAGTAGAAGAGTAAAATCATAGCATAAAAGATGGAAAAGAGAAAACGGGTAACAGTCTTTCAGATTAGAGATTCCTAACAACCTCATTTTAAAGCTTTCCACTCAAACCCTGCTTTTCCTTCATATTGTTGTTAAAGCATAATTTCCAAAAAATGATAAAATCATGGCTGAGACAGTTATTTAACTCATATTTTTAAAAGTTAAGTCATTATTAATGAGGGAATTTAGTAAGATGTTACAGCCAGCTCAAAGGACTATCCAAAAAACAGACACATTTAAAGATCAGGAATATTGAAATGAATGTGCAAAGAAAGACAAACTGGCTTCTTCCACAGTGTTTGGAGAGAAGTCAGCAGAACCTCACCACACAGAATTTATTTACATGTCGATAGACAAGAATTATCTTGCATTGCTACTAGTTATCTACAACTTAAAACCCATTGCCCTGGAGTTGATTCTGACTCATAGAGACCCTATAAGATAGAAGAGAACTGCCCATGGGTTTCCAAGGAGCAGCTGGTGGATTTGAACTGCTGACTTTTTGGTTAGCAGCCAAGCTCTTAACCATTGTGCCACCAGGGCTCCATCTACAACTTACAGAACTGTAAAACAGCTCAAAGGCCATGAAATGTGGTGGTGTTGTTGTTAGGTACCATTGAGTTGGTTCCGATTCATATTGACCCTATGTACAGCAGAACGAAAAGTGTAGAGTCCCATAAAATCTGAATCAGATAACCCAAGAAGTGTGCTCTAAACAAGGCAGCATTTTCCATGCAAGCACATTGTAAAGAATGTAAATGTTGCAAAGAATTTATAGAACAATTCTTGTAACATATGCCCTAATAAGAATATCACACAGTATGGAAGTGCCTCATGAAATGTGTAAACTAGATTTCTTTTTATTTTATTCCTTTAAGGCATTCCAAGAGGGAGTTATGTGAAAATATACAGCATTTGTAATTGTCTAAAGAGTTTCTGCATCTCTTTGATCCAACAAAATTAAGTTCTTTTTATAAATCTTTAGTAGTTATTTCTTGAGTGTTAGATTATTGCCAGAATAAAAATATATCATTTTCTTAAACTGTCATTAAAACCTTAAGAGGTTTTTTATTTATATGTTTGTTTTTAATTTTATGGAGCACAGATTTAAGATGCCAATTGTTGCGTTGGTCCACCACGCATCAAAAGGTCATTAGCAGGAACTAGAAATCTTGTCAAGGACAAGAAAACTCTGTCAGGGCTTGTATTAAGCAGAGCATGGTATGTTGGTTGCATAGCAGCAACAGCAATAAAATGAATAAGAATCAGAAATATATTCCCTGAAGATTAGTCTGGCTTTTTTTTTTTTTTCCTTAAACCGTCAGAGTAAATATCTAGAAGATTGTGCCATTGGTAACAAAGCATCCTGTTAGTTTAATAATTTGGTTTCCGACTCCTCTTCCCCACTCACAAGCAGTAACGGAAATTTTGAAAGAACGAAAGTGGAAAACCTGAAAGAGCAGTCATGGGACATTCTTAAAACACTTTTTATATGAAAATGAGTTACTTCACATAACGACAAATGAAACCCTATGACTCATGGTGGGATAAGCTGTGTAAACTGAGCAAAAAGGAGGCTTTCCATGCCAGCAAGGGGAAGACAATTTATCATCCCAGCCTTGAAAGCAACGTTTGAATTCAAGTTTAGTTTTTGTTTCTTCTGGATAATTCTAATGTAAATACATTACTGAGACATTTAAGTGCACCTTTTCCCACTGAGATGCTGGTGGTGGTGGGTTCAGCCTGGCAGTTCTCTATTCTTCTTGCCATTATTCTTCCTTCTGTCCTATTACGAGCAAGAATTGCTGTGTTGTGTTTTAAACAGTGTGTGGGACACTCAGAAAATACCTTGCACTTAGTCACCAGCTTGTTTCTTTTGCCAGAATAGACCGCGTAGCAGGTTTTCAAAGGTCATATCTATGACTTTCAGGGGGAAGCAACCTATTTTCATTGATCTCTTTATTTCAGTAATGCTATTTTGGCTGAAGTTTAACCTGTACTTTACAGATTCCTGAATGGCCTAATTATGCCTCTATTGAAAAAAAAAATCTAGTTCTGAATATAAGAGTAAATATTTTCCCAGATGTCAAGCTTCTAGGAATAAAAAAGTTCTGTTTTTCCACAGTGTGTTTGTTTATATTAACTGACTCATTAATGAAAGTGAAGCCTAAAAAGACACAAAAGCAAACAAAAGGGCTCATTACTTCTATTCATTACATGAGGAACATAAACTAGGTCTCCAGTGTGAAATAAAATAAATGTAGAATATTATATCTTTTATTATAGATTAATTGATACCTTAATGAAATATATGGCTGGATATTTTTTAGTTGAAATTTTCCATGTTGTGCAAAATAAAACCCTTAATAACTATGGAAGTATCCATAATAAATAGAGAAATGAAAGCATTCTGAGCTGAGTATTACTAAGCGCTAAGCTTTGGTGAATAAAGGAAATCCCCTGTATTAAAAGAGCCCAGAGTATCAACATTAGGTATAAAAATGCAATTTGTGTCCTATAGATTCAGTATCCCAGTGAATTCCGACTACTAAATACTAAACTCCTTCCATTAAGAAGATGCTGGTTTTGTTCATCAAAAGACTTTACCAATTGAAGGGTAAGATAATACACTGAGGGACTGAATTACTGGGCTGAGGGCTAGGGACCATGGTCTTGGGGGACATCTGGTTCAATTGGTATAACATAGTCTGTAAAGAAAATGTTCTACAGCCTACTTTGGTGAGTAGCATCTGGGGATCTTAAAAGCTTGTGAGCAGCCATTTAAGATACTCCACTGATCCCACCTCATCTAGAGCAAGGGAAAATGAAGAAAACCAAAGACACAAGGAAAACGTTAGTCCAAAGGACTAAGGACCACAACTACCACATCCTCCATCAGACTGAGTCCAACACAACTAAATGGTGCTTGGCTACCACCACCGACTGCTCTGACAGGGATCACAATAGAGGGTCCTGGACAGAGCTGGAGAAAAACATAGAATAAAATTCTAACTCACTCGAGAAGGGAGAGTGTTGACATGTCGTGGGGTTGTTAACCAATGTCATAAAACAATACGTGTACTGACTGTTTAATGAGAAACTATTTGTTCTGTAAACGTTCACCCAAAGTACAATTTAAAAAAAAAAAATTCTAACTCACAAAAAAAGACCAGACTTACTAGTCTGACAGAGACTAGAGAAACTCCAAGAGTATGGCCCCTGGACATGCTTTTAACTCAGTACTAAAGTCATTCTTGAGGTTCACCCTTCAGCCAAAGATTAGACAAGCCCATAAAATAAAACAAGACTAAATGGGCACAGCAACCGAGGGGCAAGGACAAGAAGGCAGAAGGGGACAGGAAAGCTGGTAATGGGGAATCCAAGGTCAAGAAGGAGAAAGCGTTGACACGTCATGGTGTTGGCAACCAATGTTTAATAAGAAACTAATTTGCTCTGTAAACCTTCATCTAAAGCACAATAAAATGATAATAATTTTGAGGAAAAAAAAAAAAAGAGACTTTACCAAAAAAAGTAAAAAGACAAGCTACTGACTGGGAGAATATCTTAGGTAACCACATATACAATATGTGTCTAATAACCAAAATATATATAAAACTTCAACAACTTAACAAAAAGACAAATAACCTAATCATAAAATGAGCAAAGGACTTGAATGGACATTTCACCAAAGCAGACGTTCAAGTGGCCACCAAACATGTGAAAAGATGCTTAACATCATTAGCCATCCAAACCAAAAAACCAAACCCTCTGCCGTCGAGTTGATTCTGGCTTATAACAACCCTATAAGACAGAGTAGAACTGCCCCATAGGGTTTCCAAGGAGCGGTTGGTGGACTTGAACTGCTGATCTTTTGGTTAGCAGCTGAGCTCTTAACCACTGCGCCACCAGGGCTCCCATTAGCCATCAGAGAGATACAGATGAAAACCACAATAAGATACCACTTCACTCCCACTAGGATGGCTAAAATTTAAAAAAAGAAGAAAATAACAAATGTTGGTGAGGATGTGGGGAAATTGAAACCGTTATCCATTGCTAGTGGGAATGCAAAATGGTATAGCCATTATGGAAAACAATGTGGCAGTTCCTCAAAAAACAAAATAAAACTACTATATGATCCAGCAATTCCACTCCTAAGTATATAGCCAAAAGTGTTGAAAGCAGAGACTCAGACAGAGACTTGTACACCGATGTTCATTGCAGCACTTTTCACGATAGCCAAAAGGTGGAAACAACCTAAATGCCCATCAACAGATGAATGCATAAACAAAATGTGGTATATACATACAATGGCATACTACTCAGCCAGGAGGAGAAATGAAGTCTTGATACATGCTACGGTATGGATGGAGCTTGAAGACATTATACTAACTGAAATAAGTCAATCACAAAAGGACAAATATTATATGACCTCACTTATATAAAAAGTGAAGAAAAAGCAAATGTATAGAGACCAAAGTTTATTAATGCTTATCAGGGCAGGAGGGAGCAGGAAAGGGAGGTTTATTGCTTATGGTATGCTGAGTTCCAGTTTATGGTGATGGAAAAATGCATTGATTAAGGGTAGGATTGCACTGCTGATTATTGTAAGTGCTGTCAATAGGTTGTACACTTGTAAAAAGTTGGACTGACAAAAGTTGTGTGATAAACATATTTACAACAACCAAAAAAAAAAGAGTAGCTGTTGAGGCTGCTTATATACAACCAAATACCTCATGGGATTTGGTTCCTTGGTTTGGAGGTTTAAGGTCATGGTTTCATGGGACATCACAATTAATTGGCCTAATAACGTGTTTAGTGTTTCTGTTCTGCCTCTTAGTTCGTTGCATAGTTCCTGTGGTCTTAAAAGCTTGCAAGTAACTATCCAAGACACAACAGTTGGTCTCTATTTGCTTGGAACAACAGAGGAAGAAGCATGAATAGGAGGAGGAAATGGAATTGTGGCTAATTGCCTCCATGAAAAACTGCCTCCTATGTCATGAGACGAGACCTAGGTGGTGCCCAGCTACCATTACTGAACATTTTGGTCAACGATCCTATAGAAGAATCTTGATCAGAAGGGGGAAAATGCAGAACAGAATTTCAAATTTTCATAGACTCCAGATTTTCTGGAGCTATAGACACTGGATGAACCCCCAAAACTATTGCCCTGAGATAAGATTTAAACCTTAAATCAAAAACATCCTCTGAAGTCTTCTTAAAACCAAACAGTAATTTAGCTTAACTAGTAAAAAAAAGTCTACCTTGAGCATTATACTCTTTTAAGAACTATCTATATGGGATCAAACTGACAACAGCAACGTGAAAGATTAGATAGGAACCTTAGGGGCCAGTGAGTTTATGTTACAAGGAGACGAACAACTCAGAAAAGGAGGGTGAGAATGGTTCCACAACTTGAAGAGTGTAATTGATGTCACTGAATTGTACATGTAGAAACTGTTGAAATGGTGTATGTTTTGCTGTGTATATTCTCAACAACGGCAACAACAAAATAAATAAAATTTAAAAAAAAGAAGAAGAAGATTCAGAGGAGGGCTTTCTCCCAGCTCCTTCCTTATTCTTGAGACTGCCATCTGACTGGCTTTACTCTAGCCAGGATAAAGTTTGTCCACTGCAATCTCTGTTCTGTGTCTAAGAAATGGCCATAAACCCTAGGCTCCTTCCTGAGAAAATCCTACCCATCTCCAGTACAAGTTCAGAACCATTTTGCGCTGGACCTGTAGTTCCATTTAAGAAAGGCAAAATCCAGAGTATTAAATATAAAAAAGAAAAGTTGACAATGGTAGAACAGCAACACTGGTACTCAGTGTCCAAGGACACTTACTACAGGTCAAGAAATTCCCGTGAAGTCAGACTACAACACTGCATAGATCTTTCAGAGGAATGGGTATCTGGGGCAAAAACTTTTCAGGCCTATTAGTTGGGATGCTTTTGCAGCAAGTAGCAGAAGATTCCAATTTAAACTGATTTAAAGGAAATGTATTGTCTCACATAAATAGGAAGACCAGAGATAGGAATCTTAGGAGAAAAAGAAGCCTGTCCCCAAGACCAACTTTTGGAGGGATACAATAGTATGATAAGCACTACTCAAAACCAATAACAATTCAAAGAATGTTTATCCCTAAAAACAATTCCATAGAAGTGAATAACAATACTTAGCTCATTGTGTAAGTGAAATAACCCATATAAAGAACCTGATACCAAGACCATAGCAAGTGTCCAATCAAAGATGATGGCTATTGTTGGAGTAGACATTGCTGTTGTGGTTATTAAATGGAAGCTCCTTTATAACAAAAGGAAATGAAAAGGATCTATATGCTTCAAGGCAGACTCACAGCTTAAGCACAGAAGGGGCTTGGGAATTGAGGGTTGTAATGGAAAGATCTTCTGGGTTCTGAACTAAAAAGTCATTGATGGCAGAGAAGTGGAGAAGCAGGGAGGAGACGTAACTCCAGCAGCTGAGGCACTTGCAGCTACTGGAAAAGAGGATCTTTTGATTGCCAGGTAGAGCTGCATTTAAAGTTATTTCCTATTATTATTTTCCTACTTCTGAGTTGCTTTTAATTTATTCTGAAATAATTTAAGATTGGATTTTCCTGGAGTTACTTTCTATTCTTATCTCCTTCTTTCCTGTTATTATTTTCCTACTTTTGATTTGCTTATTATTTATTCTGAAATAACATAAGATGAGGTTTTCCTGAAGTAATTTTTTCTGCTAATGACCTGTTCTTGAAGGCCAGCTTGTCCTCTTGCTATTTACTGGTATTCCTGTGATGGAGATAGTGTTATAGGTTTATAAAAAAGATAAGTACAACAGGAGATGCATAAATCCAGTCTTGAGGAAGCAGCTTAATGCAGCCTCCATCTGAGACTATGTGCTTGAAATTATTACTTCAGACATGAAAAATTTTATAGCAGCCAGAGTTAGTCCTGGAATTCATGCTGAAAATCTTACAATCTTTCTCAAAACAATCAATATAGAAGGCTCTGAATGTAGTGTACTGTGTACTCAACAATTTGTGCAAGCCAAATATATACTGTGAGTCTCATCACCCCACAAACATCTAATAGTAAAATAGGGTGTAAATTTGTGAACAAAGACCTCCTTGTCCTTGATAATACCAGTTCCTCTTAAAAGAAAATCAACTCTCCTTACATTGGGTTCACCAGCACAAAATGTTTTCTGCAACATCTTACAGGCTTTCTGACTCTATGCTGTGTACATAAAATGAAAATGAAAATTTGTTTCCTACTACCAGTGCATCATCAAATGATAATATCAAAGCTTTACTGGCCATGAAATCATCAACACACCAGTTCATGACTATTCAAGAACATTATCAACCACCAAGCAAAAAACTGACGCATACTCACACTCCAGCCCTGCCTGCCAAAGAATCCTACTGTTTCAGGCATCTATAAGTCCCACAGCCATCTTGATGGGATGCCTTTATGAAGTATATTGGTTACAAAGCTCTTTGGGGAATTCTTAAGGGGAAGTCTGTTCGTTTAACTATATCCTCTCACACATGGCTCTGGACACTTTTCTCGATGAATATTATTCCATAAGCACATGCTATATTGAAAAGTATGGAAGAATTAGAGTCAGGAGACCTGGGATTCAGCCTCAATATTAAGATTTCGTTGATGTATGATATTAAGCAATTACTTACAACTCAGTAAAATGGAGACCATAATATTACCCAAGTACAAAGCTGTTATGTGTATTAAATTAGATTAGGACATGTAGATGTACTTTATCAAGGCAAATGTTAGTCATTACTGTTATTACATATTTGACAAGAAGAATAATGTGGAATGCTAATGCCCTGAGCCACAGCAGAACCCAAATTATATGATCCTACCTCCACAAGATTTTCTGATATTTGAAAATGAAGACCTTTCTGATCCATTAGTTCAAGGTGACACAACCTTGCTTGCTGAAAGCAAAGAGGACTTGAAGCACTTACCGATGAAGATCAAAGACTACAGCCTTCAGTATGAATTACACCTCAACATTAAAGAAAACAAAAATCTTCACAACTAGACCAATAAGCAACATCATGATAAATGGAGAAAATATTGAAGTCAAGGATTTCATTTTACTTGGATTTACAATCAATGCCCATGGAAACAGCAGTCAAGAAATCAAACAACATATTACATTGGACAAATCTGCTGCAAAAGACCTCTTCAAAGGGTTCAAAAGCAAAGATGTCACTTTGAGGACTAAGGTGCACCTGACCCAAGCCATGGTGTTTTCAGTCGCCTCATATGCATGTGAAAGCTGAACAATGAATAACGAAGACCAGAGAAGAATTGATGCCTTTGAATGATGGCGAAGGCAAACAAAACTGAACATACAGGCATACATTGGCGATATCACGGGTTCACTTGCAGACCACCACAATAAAGCAAATATCACAGTAAAGCAAGTCACACGAATTTTTTGGTTTCCCCGTGCATATAAAAGTTATATTTACACTCTAATGTAGTTGATTAAGTGTGCAATAGCATTATGTCTAAAAAAAGTAATGTACATATCCTAATTTAAAAATACTTTATTGCTGAAAAATGCTAACCATCATCTGGGCCTTCAGCTAGTCGTAATCTTTTTGCTGGTGGAGGGGCTTGCCTCGATACTGATGGTTGCTGACTGATCAGGGGGGAGGTTGCTGAAGGCAATTTCTTAAAATAAGACAACAATGAAGTTTGCGGCATTGGTTGACTCTTCCGTTCACGCAAGATTTCTCTATATCATGTGATGCTGTTTGATAGCATTTTACTGACAGCAGAACTTCTTTCAAAATTGGAGTCAGTCCTCTCAAACCGTGTCACTGCTTTACCAACTAAGTTTATGTAATATTCTAAATCCTTTGTTGTCATTTCAACAATGTTCACAGCATCTTCACCCGGAGTAGATTCCATCTAAAGAAATCACTTTCTTTGCTCATGCATAAGAAGCAACTCCTCTTCTGTTACAGTTGCATCATGAAATTGCAGCAATTCAGTCACATCTTCAGGCTTCACTTCTAATTCTGGTTCTCTTGCTATTTCCACCACATCTGCAGTTACTTGCTCCAGTAAAGTCTTGAACCCCTCAAAGTCATTCATGAGGGTTGGAATAAACTTCATCCAAACGCCTGTTAATGATGATATTTAGACCTCCCATGAATCACGAATGCTCTTAATGGCATATAGAATGGTGAATTCTTTCAGAAGGTTTTCAATTTGCTTTGCCCAAATCCATGAGAGGAATCACTACCTATGGCAGCTATAGCCTTATGAAATGTATTTCTCAAATAATAAGATTTGAAAGTCGAAATTACTCCTTGATCCATGGGCTGCAGAACAGATGTTGTGTTAGCAGGCAAGAAAACAACTGAACTTCCTTGTACATCTCCATCAGAGCTCTTAGATGATCAGGCGCATTGTCAATGAGTAGTAATATTTTGAAAGAAATCTTTTTTTCTGAGCAGTGTATCTCAATAGTGGGCTTAAAATATTGAGTAATCCGAGAGGCAGAGCCAAGATGGCGGAGTAGTCAGATGCTTCCGGAGGTCCCTCTTGCAACAAAGACCCAAAAAAACAAGTGAATTGATTATATATGACAATCTAGGAGCCCTGAACAACAAAGGCAAAGTTGAAGAATTGGACTGAGTGGCAGGTGGAGGGAGGGATGGTTCAGAAGCAGCGAGGACTTGCCAGACCTGACACAGTGGGGAGCCGGCACCTTGCAGGCTGGATCAGTTGGCCTGCACAGTGAGGCGGGCAGTCGTGTTCAGGATGCGTTTTCCACATCAGGAGAGACCGAGTGGTGGAGAGTCTGCTCAGGCCTCCAGAGCTAGTGAAAAGCAGCGCTCGGGTGGCAAAAGATACATACATGCATTTAACTTACTGCACAGATCAAAAAACACTCCGTTTGGGAAAAACCTCTCTCCCATTTACCTGCTCCCTCCTCGCTCTGCACCGGGTCCCAGGTCAGCTTTAGTGATTGCCTCTTCCCCTGGGACAGAAGTAGGACCTGTCACTCACCCTGAGCCATTCTCCCAGCCTTGGAGAGGGAACAAATTAACAAACAGGAAAAAATAAGCTGCAGCTACCCTAAGCTGGGAACTCAGGGCAGGCACAGCTCCTTTGCCTAGGCACAGGCATAAGAGGTCCATGGACTCTGAATGCCTTTCACCCCTGCATAGACCTGTGGGGGCCCATTTTAAAAGCATAGGCACTCATTAGCACAGTACAACAGAGTATATACCTGAAGCCTAACTTCACTGTATCAGCTATATGGTAGAGTGGCAGGTTCATGACATTTTGCACCTCTCTGCCCGTTAAGCAGGGTCCTCACCTGCCCGCATCAGGGGGCTGAGGACTGGTGGCTCCACCAATATCACCTAGCCGTCTGTGACAGGGGTCCAAGAATAAGTGGAGCCTCCCACTTCTTACAGCCAACAGCACTGGGTGCCCATAGTCCGGCTGCAAAACCCACCCACCTATGCACTCTAGGGAACAGGGACACACTTTCCTCCCAGACACTCAGGGGTAGCCATCAGCCCCCTGCCTTGCTCAGCACCTGAACCTCTACTGCAGAACACTCCATCCAACAGCAGCCAAGTATACTTTCTTTTCCAACACACATGGAACATTCTCCAGAATAGACCACATATTAGGCCATAAAGCAAGCCTTAACAGAATCC